>NW_026988620.1:0-215173 GCF_030222135.1 Aotus nancymaae
CCAAAACAGGCGTTTTCAGCCCATTACCGGCATATGGAAGAAACAGCAGTAAGCACAGGGAAATATCTGCTTCTAAATCCAAAACGCAGCTATCTAACAGAACGGTTGTCAATGTGTGCACTCAACTTCCAGAGTTAAACCCGTGTGTGGATTCAGCAGTCTGCAAACACTTTCTCTTCAGAGTCCCAAAACAGGCGTTTTCAGCCCATTACCGGCATATGGAAGAAACGGCAGTAAGCACAGGGAAATATCTGCTTCTAAATCCAAAACGCAGCTATCTAACAGAACGGTTGTCAATGTGTGCACTCAACTTCCAGAGTTAAACCCGTGTGTGGATTCAGCAGTCTGCAAACACTTTCTCTGCAGAGTCCCAAAACAGGCGTTTTCAGCCCATTACCGGCATATGGAAGAAACAGCAGTAAGCACAGGGAAATATCTGCTTCTAAATCCAAAACGCAGCTATCTAACAGAACGGTTGTCAATGTGTGCACTCAACTTCCAGAGTTAAACCCGTGTGTGGATTCAGCAGTCTGCAAACACTTTCTCTGCAGAGTCCCAAAACAGGCGTTTTCAGCCCATTACCGGCATATAGAAGAAACAGCAGTAAGCCCAGGGAAATATCTGCTCCTAAATCCAAAACGCAGCTATCTAACAGAACGGTTGTCAATGTGTGCACTCAACTTCCAGAGTTAAAGCCGTGTGTGGATCCAGCAGTCTGCATACACTTTCTCTGCAGAGTCCCAAAACAGGCGTTTTCAGCCCATTACCGGCATATGGAAGAAACAGCAGTAAGCACAGGGAAATATCTGCTTCTAAATCCAAAACGCAGCTATCTAACAGAACGGTTGTCAATGTGTGCACTCATCTTCCAGAGTTAAACCCGTGTGTGGATTCAGCAGTCTGCAAACACTTTCTCTGCAGAGTCCCAAAACAGGCGTTTTCAGCCCATTACCGGCGTATGGAAGAAACAGCAGTAAGCACAGGGAAATATCTGCTTCTAAATGCAAAACGCAGCTATCTAACAGAACGGTTGTCAATGTGTGCACTCAACTTCCAGAGTTAAACCCGTGTGTGGATTCAGCAGTCTGCAAACACTTTCTCTGCAGAGTCCCAAAACAGGCGTTTTCAGCCCTTTACCGGGATATGGAAGAAACAGCAGTCAGCACAGGGAAATATCTGCTTCTAAATCCAAAACGCAGCTATCTAACAGAACGGTTGTCAATGTGTGCACTCAACTTCCAGAGTTAAACCCGTGTGTGGATTCAGCAGTCTGCAAACACTTTCTCTGCAGAGTCCCAAAACAGGCGTTTTCAGCCCATTACCGGCGTACGGAAGAAACAGCAGTAAGCACAGGGAAATATCTGCTACTAAATGCAAAACGCAGCTATCTAACAGAAGGGTTTGTCAATGTGTGCACTCAACTTCCAGAGTTAAACCCGTGTGTGGATTCAGCAGTCTGCAAACACTTTCTCTGCAGAGTCCCAAAACAAGCGTTTTCAGCCCATTACCGGCATATGGAAGAAACAGCAGTAAGCACAGGGAAATATCTACTTCTAAATCCAAAACGCAACTATCTAACAGAACGGTTGTCAATGTGTGCACTCAACTTCCAGAGTTAAACCCGTGTGTGGATTCAGCAGTCTGCAAACACTTTCTCTGCAGAGTCCCAAAACAGGCGTTTTCAGACCATTACCGGCATATGGAAGAAACGGCAGTAAGCACAGGGAAATATCTGCTTCTAAATCCAAAACGCAGCTATCTAACAGAACGGTTGTCAATGTGTGCACTCAACTTCCAGAGTTAAACTCTTGTGTGGATTCAGCAGTCTGCAAACACTTTCTCTGCAGAGTCCCAAAACAGGCGTTTTCAGCCCATTACCGGCATATGGAAGAAACAGCAGTCAGCACAGGGAAATATCTGCTTCTAAATCCAAAACGCAGCTATCTAACAGAACGGTTGTCAATGTGTGCACTCAACTTCCAGAGTTAAACCCGTGTGTGGATTCAGCAGTCTGCACACACTTTCTCTGCAGAGTCCCAAAACAGGCGTTTTCAGCCCATTACCGGAATATGGAAGAAACAGCAGTAAGCCCAGTGAAATATCTGCTACTAAATCTAAAACGCAGCTATCTAACAGAACGGTTGTCAATGTGTGCACTCAACTTCCAGAGTTAAACCCGTGTGTGGATTCAGCAGTCTGCAAACACTTCTCCGCAGAGTCCCAAAACAGGCGTTTTCAGCCCATTACCGGCATATGGAAGAAACAGCAGTAAGCACAGGGAAATTTCTGCTTCTAAATGCAAAACGCAGCTATCTAACAGAACGGTTGTCAATGTGTGCACTCAACTTCCAGAGTTAAACCCGTGTGTGGATTCAGCAGTCTGCAAACACTTTCTCTGCAGACTCCCAAAACAGGCGTTTTCAGCCCTTTACCCGGGATATGGAAGGAACAGCAGTCAGCACAGGGAAATATCTGCTTCTAAATCCAAAACGCAGCTATCTAACAGAACGGTTGTCAATGTGTGCACTCAACTTCCAGAGTTAAACCCGTGTGTGGATTCAGCAGTCTGCAAACACTTTCTCTGCAGAGTCCCAAAACAGGCGTTTTCAGCCCATTACCGGCGTATGGAAGAAACAGCAGTAAGCACAGGGAAATATCTGCTACTAAATGCAAAACGCAGCTATCTAACAGAACGGTTGTCAATGTGTGCACTCAACTTCCAGAGTTAAACCCGTGTGTGGATTCAGCAGTCTGCAAACACTTTCTCTGCAGAGTCCCAAAACAGGCATTTTCAGCCCATTACCGGCATATGGAAGAAACAGCAGTAAGCACAGGGAAATATCTGCTTCTAAATCCAAAACGCAGCTATCTAACAGAACGGTTGTCAATGTGTGCACTCAACTTCCAGAGTTAAACCCGTGTGTGGATTCAGCAGTCTGCAAACACTTTCTCTGCAGAGTCCCAAAACAGGCGTTTTCAGCCCATTACCGGCATACGGAAGAAACAGCAGTAAGCCCAGGGAAATATCTTCTTCTAAATCCAAAACGCAGCTATCTAACAGAACGGTTGTCAATGTGTGCACTCAACTTTCAGAGTTAAACCCGTGTGTGGATTCAGCAGTCTGCAAACACTTTCTCTGCAGAGTCCCAAAACAGGCGTTTTCAGCCCTTTACCGGCATATGGAAAAAACAGCAGTAAGCAAAGGGAAATATCTGCTTCTAAATACAAAACGCAGTTATCTAACAGAACGGTTGTCAATGTGTGCACTCAACTTCCAGAGTTATACCCTTGTGTGGATTTAGCAGTCTGCAAACACTTTCTCTGCAGAGTCCCAAAACAGGCGTTTTCAGCCCATTACCGGCATACGGAAGAAACAGCAGTAAGCCCAGGGAAATATCTTCTTCTAAATCCAAAACGCAGCTATCTAACAGAACGGTTGTCAATGTGTGCACTGAACTTCCAGAGTTAAACCCGTGTGTGGATTCAGCAGTCTGCAAACACTTTCTCTGCAGAGTCCCAAAACAGGCGTTTTCAGCCCATTACCGGCATATGGAAGAAACAGCAGTAAGCACAGGGAAATATCTGCTTCTAAATCCAAAACGCAGCTATCTAACAGAACGGTTGTAAATGTGTGCACTCAATTTCCACAGTTAAACCCGTGTGTGGATTCAGCAGTCTGCAAACACTTTCTCTGCAGAGTCCCAAAACAGGCGTTTTCAGCCCATTACCGGCATAATGGAAGAAACAGCAGTAAGCCCAGGGAAATATCTGCTTCTAAATCCAAAACACAGCTATCTAACAGAACGGTTGTCAATGTGTGCACTCCACTTCCAGAGTTAAACTCGTGTGTGGATTCAGCAGTCTGCAAACACTTTCTCTGCAGAGTCCCAAAACAGGCGTTTTCTGCCCATTACCGGGATAAAGAAGAAACAGCAGTCAGCCCAGGGAAATATCTGCTTCTAAATCCAAAACGCAGCTATCTAACAGAACGGTTGTCAATGTGTGCACTCAACTTCCAGAGTTAAACCCGTGTGTGGATTCAGCAGTCTGCAAACACTTTCTCTGCAGAGTCCCAAAACAGGCGTTTTCAGCCCATTACCGGCATATGGAAGAAACAGCAGTCAGCACAGGGAAATATCTGCTTCTAAATCCAAAACGCAGCTATCTAACAGAACGGTTGTCAATGTGTGCACTCAACTTCCAGAGTTAAACCCGTGTGTGGATTCAGCAATCTGCAAACACTTTCTCTGCAGAGTCCCAAAACAGGCGTTTTCAGCCCACTACCGGCATATGGAAGAAACAGCAGTCAGCACAGGGAAATATCTGCTTCTAAATCCAAAACGCAGCTATCTAACAGAACGGTTGTCAATGTGTGCACTCAACTTCCAGAGTTAAACCCGTGTGTGGATTCAGCATTCTGCAAACACTTTCTCTGCAGAGTCCCAAAACAGGCGTTTTCAGCCCATTACCGGCATATGGAAGAAACAGCAGTCAGCCCAGGGAAATATCTGCTTCTAAATCCAAAACGCAGCTATCCAACAGAACGGTTGTCAATGTGTGCACTCAACTTCCAGAGTTAAACGCGTGTGTGGATTCAGCAGTCTGCAAACACTTTCTCTGCAGAGTCCCAAAACAGGCGTTTTCAGCCCATTACCGGCATATGGAAGAAACAGCAGTCAGCACAGGGAAATATCTGCTTCTAAAACCAAAACGCAGCTATCTAACAGAACGGTTGTCAATGTGTGCACTCAACTTCCAGAGTTAAACCCGTGTGTGGATTCAGCAGTCTGCAAACACTTTCTCTGCAGAGTCCCAAAACAGGCGTTTTCAGCCCATTACCGGCATATGGAAGAAACAGCAGTAAGCACAGGGAAATATCTGCTTCTAAATCCAAAACGCAGCTATCTAACAGAACGGTTGTCAATGTGTGCACTCAACTTCCAGAGTTAAACCCGTGTGTGGATTCAGCAGTCTGCAAACACTTTCTCTGCAGAGTCCCAAAACAGGCGTTTTCAGCCCATTACCGGCATATGGAAGAAACAGCAGTCAGCACAGGGAAATATCTGCTTCTAAATCCAAAACGCAGCTATCTAACAGAACGGTTGTCAATGTGTGCACTCAACTTCCAGAGTTAAAGCAGTGTGTGGATTCAGCAGTCTGCAAACACTTTCTCTGCAGAGTCCCAAAACAGGCGTTTTAAGCCCATTACCGGCCTATGGAAGAAACAGCAGTAAGCACAGGGAAATATCTGCTTCTAAATCCAAAACGCAGCTATCTAACAGAACGGTTGTCAATGTGTGCACTCAACTTCCAGAGTTAAACCCGTGTGTGGATTCAGCAGTCTGCAAACACTTTCTCTGCAGAGTCGCAAAACAGACGTTTTCAGCCCATTACCGGCATATGGAAGAAACAGCAGTAAGCACAGGGAAATATCTGCTGCTAAATCCAGAACGCAGCTATCTAACAGAACGGTTGTCAATGTGTGCACTCAACTTCCAGAGTTAAACCCGTGTGTGGATTCAGCAGTCTGCAAACGCTTTCTCTGCAGAGTCCCAAAACAGGCGTTTTCTGCCCATTACCGGCATATGGAAGAAACAGCAGTAAGCACAGGGAAATATCTGCTTCTAAATCCAAAACGCAGCTATCTAACAGAACGGTTGTCAATGTGTGCACTCAACTTCCAGAGTTAAACCCGTGTGTGGATTCAGCAGTCTGCAAACACTTTCTCTGCAGAGTCCCAAAACAGGCGTTTTCAGCCCATTACCGGCATACGTAAGAAACAGCAGTAAGCACAGGGAAATATCTGCTTCTAAATCCAAAACGCAGCTATCTAAAAGAACGGTTGTCAATGTGTGCACTCAACTTCCAGAGTTAAACCCGTGTGTGGATTCAGCAGTCTGCAAACACTTTCTCTGCAGAGTCCCAAAACAGGCGTTTTCAGCCCTTTACCGGCATATGGAAAAAACAGCAGTAAGCACAGGGAAATAACTGCTTCTAAATCCAAAACGCAGCTTTCTAACAGAACGGTTGTCAATGTGTGCACTCAACTTCCAGAGTTATACCCTTCTGTGGATTTAGCAGTCTGCAAACACTTTCTCTGCAGAGTCCCAAAACAGGCGTTTTCAGCCCATTACCGGCATACGGAAGAAACAGCAGTAAACCCAGGGAAATATCTTCTTCTAAATCCAAAACGCAGCTATCTAACAGAACGGTTGTCAATGTGTGCACTCAACTTCCAGAGTTAAACCCGTGTGTGGATTCAGCAGTCTGCAAACACTTTCTCTGCAGAGTCCCAAAACAGGCGTTTTCAGCCCATTACCGGCATATGGAAGAAACAGCAGTCAGCACAGGGAAATATCTGCTTCTAAATCCAAAACGCAGCTATCTAACAGAACGGTTGTCAATGTGTGCACTCAACTTCCAGAGTTAAACCCGTGTGTGGATTCAGCAGTCTGCAAACACTTTCTCTGCAGAGTCCCAAAACAGGCGTTTTCAGCCCATTACCGGCATATGGAAGAAACAGCAGTAAGCACAGGGAAATATCTGCTTCTAAATCCAAAACGCAGCTATCTAACAGAACGGTTGTCAATGTGTGCACTCAACTTCCAGAGTTAAACCCGTGTGTGGATTCAGCAGTCTGCAAACACTTTCTCTTCAGAGTCCCAAAACAGGCGTTTTCAGCCCATTACCGGCATATGGAAGAAACGGCAGTAAGCACAGGGAAATATCTGCTTCTAAATCCAAAACGCAGCTATCTAACAGAACGGTTGTCAATGTGTGCACTCAACTTCCAGAGTTAAACCCGTGTGTGGATTCAGCAGTCTGCAAACACTTTCTCTGCAGAGTCCCAAAACAGGCGTTTTCAGCCCATTACCGGCATATGGAAGAAACAGCAGTAAGCGCAGGGAAATATCTGCTTCTAAATCCAAAACGCAGCTATCTAACAGAACGGTTGTCAATGTGTGCACTCAACTTCCAGAGTTAAACCCGTGTGTGGATTCAGCAGTCTGCAAACACTTTCTCTGCAGAGTCCCAAAACAGGCGTTTTCAGCCCATTACCGGCATATGGAAGAAACAGCAGTAAGCCCAGGGAAATATCTGCTCCTAAATCCAAAACGCAGCTATCTAACAGAACGGTTGTCAATGTGTGCACTCAACTTCCAGAGTTAAAGCCGTGTGTGGATCCAGCAGTCTGCATACACTTTCTCTGCAGAGTCCCAAAACAGGCGTTTTCAGCCCATTACCGGCATATGGAAGAAACAGCAGTAAGCACAGGGAAATATCTGCTTCTAAATCCAAAACGCAGCTATCTAACAGAACGATTGTCAATGTGTGCACTCATCTTCCAGAGTTAAACCCGTGTGTGGATTCAGCAGTCTGCAAACACTTTCTCTGCAGAGTCCCAAAACAGGCGTTTTCAGCCCATTACCGGCGTATGGAAGAAACAGCAGTAAGCACAGGGAAATATCTGCTTCTAAATGCAAAACGCAGCTATCTAACAGAACGGTTGTCAATGTGTGCACTCAACTTCCAGAGTTAAACCCGTGTGTGGATTCAGCAGTCTGCAAACACTTTCTCTGCAGAGTCCCAAAACAGGCGTTTTCAGCCCTTTACCGGGATATGGAAGAAACAGCAGTCAGCACAGGGAAATATCTGCTTCTAAATCCAAAACGCAGCTATCTAACAGAACGGTTGTCAATGTGTGCACTCAACTTCCAGAGTTAAACCCGTGTGTGGATTCAGCAGTCTGCAAACACTTTCTCTGCAGAGTCCCAAAACAGGCGTTTTCAGCCCATTACCGGCGTACGGAAGAAACAGCAGTAAGCACAGGGAAATATCTGCTACTAAATGCAAAACGCAGCTATCTAACAGAACGGTTGTCAATGTGTGCACTCAACTTCCAGAGTTAAACCCGTGTGTGGATTCAGCAGTCTGCAAACACTTTCTCTGCAGAGTCCCAAAACAAGCGTTTTCAGCCCATTACCGGCATATGGAAGAAACAGCAGTAAGCACAGGGAAATATCTACTTCTAAATCCAAAACGCAACTATCTAACAGAACGGTTGTCAATGTGTGCACTCAACTTCCAGAGTTAAACCCGTGTGTGGATTCAGCAGTCTGCAAACACTTTCTCTGCAGAGTCCCAAAACAGGCGTTTTCAGACCATTACCGGCATATGGAAGAAACGGCAGTAAGCACAGGGAAATATCTGCTTCTAAATCCAAAACGCAGCTATCTAACAGAACGGTTGTCAATGTGTGCACTCAACTTCCAGAGTTAAACTCGTGTGTGGATTCAGCAGTCTGCAAACACTTTCTCTGCAGAGTCCCAAAACAGGCGTTTTCAGCCCATTACCGGCATATGGAAGAAACAGCAGTCAGCACAGGGAAATACCTGCTTCTAAATCCAAAACGCAGCTATCTAACAGAACGGTTGTCAATGTGTGCACTCAACTTCCAGAGTTAAACCCGTGTGTGGATTCAGCAGTCTGCACACACTTTCTCTGCAGAGTCCCAAAACAGGCGTTTTCAGCCCATTACCGGAATATGGAAGAAACAGCAGTAAGCCCAGTGAAATATCTGCTACTAAATCTAAAACGCAGCTATCTAACAGAACGGTTGTCAATGTGTGCACTCAACTTCCAGAGTTAAACCCGTGTGTGGATTCAGCAGTCTGCAAACACTTTCTCCGCAGAGTCCCAAAACAGGCGTTTTCAGCCCATTACCGGCATATGGAAGAAACAGCAGTAAGCACAGGGAAATTTCTGCTTCTAAATGCAAAACGCAGCTATCTAACAGAACGGTTGTCAATGTGTGCACTCAACTTCCAGAGTTAAACCCGTGTGTGGATTCAGCAGTCTGCAAACACTTTCTCTGCAGACTCCCAAAACAGGCGTTTTCAGCCCTTTACCGGGATATGGAAGGAACAGCAGTCAGCACAGGGAAATATCTGCTTCTAAATCCAAAACGCAGCTATCTAACAGAACGGTTGTCAATGTGTGCACTCAACTTCCAGAGTTAAACCCGTGTGTGGATTCAGCAGTCTGCAAACACTTTCTCTGCAGAGTCCCAAAACAGGCGTTTTCAGCCCATTACCGGCGTATGGAAGAAACAGCAGTAAGCACAGGGAAATATCTGCTACTAAATGCAAAACGCAGCTATCTAACAGAACGGTTGTCAATGTGTGCACTCAACTTCCAGAGTTAAACCCGCGTGTGGATTCAGCAGTCTGCAAACACTTTCTCTGCAGAGTCCCAAAACAGGCATTTTCAGCCCATTACCGGCATATGGAAGAAACAGCAGTAAGCACAGGGAAATATCTGCTTCTAAATCCAAAACGCAGCTATCTAACAGAACGGTTGTCAATGTGTGCACTCAACTTCCAGAGTTAAACCCGTGTGTGGATTCAGCAGTCTGCAAACACTTTCTCTGCAGAGTCCCAAAACAGGCGTTTTCAGCCCATTACCGGCATACGGAAGAAACAGCAGTAAGCCCAGGGAAATATCTTCTTCTAAATCCAAAACGCAGCTATCTAACAGAACGGTTGTCAATGTGTGCACTCAACTTTCAGAGTTAAACCCGTGTGTGGATTCAGCAGTCTGCAAACACTTTCTCTGCAGAGTCCCAAAACAGGCGTTTTCAGCCCTTTACCGGCATATGGAAAAAACAGCAGTAAGCAAAGGGAAATATCTGCTTCTAAATACAAAACGCAGTTATCTAACAGAACGGTTGTCAATGTGTGCACTCAACTTCCAGAGTTATACCCTTGTGTGGATTTAGCAGTCTGCAAACACTTTCTCTGCAGAGTCCCAAAACAGGCGTTTTCAGCCCATTACCGGCATACGGAAGAAACAGCAGTAAGCCCAGGGAAATATCTTCTTCTAAATCCAAAACGCAGCTATCTAACAGAACGGTTGTCAATGTGTGCACTGAACTTCCAGAGTTAAACCCGTGTGTGGATTCAGCAGTCTGCAAACACTTTCTCTGCAGAGTCCCAAAACAGGCGTTTTCAGCCCATTACCGGCATATGGAAGAAACAGCAGTAAGCACAGGGAAATATCTGCTTCTAAATCCAAAACGCAGCTATCTAACAGAACGGTTGTAAATGTGTGCACTCAATTTCCACAGTTAAACCCGTGTGTGGATTCAGCAGTCTGCAAACACTTTCTCTGCAGAGTCCCAAAACAGGCGTTTTCAGCCCATTACCGGCATATGGAAGAAACAGCAGTAAGCCCAGGGAAATATCTGCTTCTAAATCCAAAACACAGCTATCTAACAGAACGGTTGTCAATGTGTGCACTCCACTTCCAGAGTTAAACTCGTGTGTGGATTCAGCAGTCTGCAAACACTTTCTCTGCAGAGTCCCAAAACAGGCGTTTTCTGCCCATTACCGGGATAAAGAAGAAACAGCAGTCAGCCCAGGGAAATATCTGCTTCTAAATCCAAAACGCAGCTATCTAACAGAACGGTTGTCAATGTGTGCACTCAACTTCCAGAGTTAAACCCGTGTGTGGATTCAGCAGTCTGCAAACACTTTCTCTGCAGAGTCCCAAAACAGGCGTTTTCAGCCCATTACCGGCATATGGAAGAAACAGCAGTCAGCACAGGGAAATATCTGCTTCTAAATCCAAAACGCAGCTATCTAACAGAACGGTTGTCAATGTGTGCACTCAACTTCCAGAGTTAAACCCGTGTGTGGATTCAGCAATCTGCAAACACTTTCTCTGCAGAGTCCCAAAACAGGCGTTTTCAGCCCACTACCGGCATATGGAAGAAACAGCAGTCAGCACAGGGAAATATCTGCTTCTAAATCCAAAACGCAGCTATCTAACAGAACGGTTGTCAATGTGTGCACTCAACTTCCAGAGTTAAACCCGTGTGTGGATTCAGCATTCTGCAAACACTTTCTCTGCAGAGTCCCAAAACAGGCGTTTTCAGCCCATTACCGGCATATGGAAGAAACAGCAGTCAGCCCAGGGAAATATCTGCTTCTAAATCCAAAACGCAGCTATCCAACAGAACGGTTGTCAATGTGTGCACTCAACTTCCAGAGTTAAACGCGTGTGTGGATTCAGCAGTCTGCAAACACTTTCTCTGCAGAGTCCCAAAACAGGCGTTTTCAGCCCATTACCGGCATATGGAAGAAACAGCAGTCAGCACAGGGAAATATCTGCTTCTAAAACCAAAACGCAGCTATCTAACAGAACGGTTGTCAATGTGTGCACTCAACTTCCAGAGTTAAACCCGTGTGTGGATTCAGCAGTCTGCAAACACTTTCTCTGCAGAGTCCCAAAACAGGCGTTTTCAGCCCATTACCGGCATATGGAAGAAACAGCAGTAAGCACAGGGAAATATCTGCTTCTAAATCCAAAACGCAGCTATCTAACAGAACGGTTGTCAATGTGTGCACTCAACTTCCAGAGTTAAACCCGTGTGTGGATTCAGCAGTCTGCAAACACTTTCTCTGCAGAGTCCCAAAACAGGCGTTTTCAGCCCATTACCGGCATATGGAAGAAACAGCAGTCAGCACAGGGAAATATCTGCTTCTAAATCCAAAACGCAGCTATCTAACAGAACGGTTGTCAATGTGTGCACTCAACTTCCAGAGTTAAAGCAGTGTGTGCATTCAGCAGTCTGCAAACACTTTCTCTGCAGAGTCCCAAAACAGGCGTTTTAAGCCCATTACCGGCCTATGGAAGAAACAGCAGTAAGCACAGGGAAATATCTGCTTCTAAATCCAAAACGCAGCTATGTAACAGAACGGTTGTCAATGTGTGCACTCAACTTCCAGAGTTAAACCCGTGTGTGGATTCAGCAGTCTGCAAACACTTTCTCTGCAGAGTCGCAAAACAGACGTTTTCAGCCCATTACCGGCATATGGAAGAAACAGCAGTAAGCACAGGGAAATATCTGCTGCTAAATCCAGAACGCAGCTATCTAACAGAACGGTTGTCAATGTGTGCACTCAACTTCCAGAGTTAAACCCGTGTGTGGATTCAGCAGTCTGCAAACGCTTTCTCTGCAGAGTCCCAAAACAGGCGTTTTCTGCCCATTACCGGCATATGGAAGAAACAGCAGTAAGCACAGGGAAATATCTGCTTCTAAATCCAAAACGCAGCTATCTAACAGAACGGTTGTCAATGTGTGCACTCAACTTCCAGAGTTAAACCCGTGTGTGGATTCAGCAGTCTGCAAACACTTTCTCTGCAGAGTCCCAAAACAGGCGTTTTCAGCCCATTACCGGCATACGTAAGAAACAGCAGTAAGCACAGGGAAATATCTGCTTCTAAATCCAAAACGCAGCTATCTAAAAGAACGGTTGTCAATGTGTGCACTCAACTTCCAGAGTTAAACCCGTGTGTGGATTCAGCAGTCTGCAAACACTTTCTCTGCAGAGTCCCAAAACAGGCGTTTTCAGCCCATTACCGGCCTATGGAAGAAACAGCAGTAAGCACAGGGAAATATCTGCTTCTAAATGCAAAACGCAGCTATCTAACAGAACGGTTGTCAATGTGTGCACTCAACTTCCAGAGTTAAACCCGTGTGTGGATTCAGCAGTCTGCAAACACTTTCTCTGCAGAGTCCCAAAACAGGCGTTTTCAGCCCATTACCGGCATATGGAAGAAACAGCAGTAAGCACAGGGAAATATCTGCTTCTAAATGCAAAACGCAGCTATCTAACAGAACGGTTGTCAATGTGTGCACTCAACTTCCAGAGTTAAACCCGTGTGTGGATTCAGCAGTCTGCAAACACTTTCTCTGCAGAGTCCCAAAACAGGCGTTTTCAGCCCATTACCGGCATAAGGAAGAAACAGCAGTCAGCACAGGGAAATATCTGCTTCTAAATCCAAAACACAGCTATCTAACAGAACGGTAGTCAATGTGTGCACTCAACTTCCAGAGTTAAACCCATGTGTGGATTCAGCAGTCTGCAAACACTTTCTCTGCAGAGTCCCAAAACAGGCGTTTTCAGCCGATTACCGGCATATGGAAGAAACAGCAGTAAGCACAGGGAAATATCTGCTTCTAAATGCAAAACGCAGCTATCTAACAGAACGGTTGTCAATGTGTGCACTCAACTTCCAGAGTTAAACCCGTGTGTGGATTCAGCAGTCTGCACACACTTTCTCTGCAGAGTCCCAAAACAGGCGTTTTCAGCCCATTACCGGCATATGGAAGAAACAGCAGTAAGCACAGGGAAATATCTGCTTCTAAATGCAAAACGCAGCTATCTAACAGAACGGTTGTCAATGTGTGCACTCAACTTCCAGAGTTAAACCCGTGTGTGGATTCAGCAGTCTGCAAACACTTTCTCTGCAGAGTCCCAAAACAGGCGTTTTCAGCCCATTACCGGCATATGGAAGAAACAGCAGTAAGCACAGGGAAATATCTGCTTCTAAATCCAAAACGCAGCTATCTAACAGAACGGCTGTCAATGTGTGCACTCAACTTCCAGAGTTAAACCCGTGTGTGGATTCAGCAGTCTGCAAACACTTTCTCTGCAGAGTCCCAAAACAGGCGTTTTCAGCCCATTACCGGCATAAGGAAGAAACAGCAGTAAGCACAGGGAAATATCTGCTTCTAAATCCAAAACGCAGCTATCTAACAGAACGGTTGTCAATGTGTGCACTCAATTTCCACAGTTAAACCCGTGTGTGGATTCAGCAGTCTGCAAACACTTTCTCTGCAGAGTCCCAAAACAGGCGTTTTCAGCCCATTACCGGCATATGGAAGAAACAGCAGTAAGCCCAGGGAAATATCTGCTTCTAAATCCAAAACGCAGCTATCTAACAGAACGGTTGTCAATGTGTGCACTCAACTTCCAGAGTTAAACCCGTGTGTGGATTCAGCAGTCTGCACACACTTTCTCTGCAGAGTCACAAAACAGGCGTTTTCAGCCCATTACCGGCATATGGAAGAAACAGCAGTAAGCCCAGGGAAATATCTGCTACTAAATCCAAAACGCAGCTATCTAACAGAACGGTTGTCAATGTGTGCACTCAACTTCCAGAGTTAAAGCCGTGTGTGGATTCAGCAGTCTGCAAACACTTTCTCTGCAGAGTCCCAAAACAGGCGTTTTCAGCCCATTACCGGCATATGGAAGAAACAGCAGTAAGCACAGGGAAATATCTGCTTCTAAATCCAAAACGCAGCTATCTAACAGAACGGTTGTCAATGTGTGCACTCAACTTCCAGAGTTAAACCCGTGTGTGGATTCAGCAGTCTGCAAACACTTTCTCTGCAGAGTCCCAAAACAGGCGTTTTCAGACCATTACCGGCATATGGAAGAAACAGCAGTAAGCACAGGGAAATATCTGCTTCTAAATGCAAAACGCAGCTATCTAACAAAACGGTTGTCAATGTGTGCACTCAACTTCCAGAGTTAAACCCGTGTGTGGATTCAGCAGTCTGCAAACACTTTCTCTGTAGAGTCCCAAAACAGGCGTTTTCAGCCCATTACCGGCATATGGAAGAAACAGCTGTAAGCACAGGGAAATATCTGCTTCTAAATCCAAAACGCAGCTATCTAACAGAACGGTTGTCAATCTGTGCACTCAACTTCCAGAGTTAAAGCCGTGTGTGGATGCAGCAGTCTGCAAACACTTTCTCTGCAGAGTCCCAAAACAGGCGTTTTCAGCCTATTACCGGCATATGGAAGAAACAGCAGTAAGCAAAGGGAAATATCTGCTTCTAAATCCAAAACGCAGCTATCTAACAGAACGGTTGTCAATGTGTGCACTCAACTTCCAGAGTTAAACCCGTGTGTGGATTCAGCAGTCTGCAAACACTTTCTCTGCAGACTCCCAAAACAGGCGTTTTCAGCCCTTTACCGGGATATGGAAGAAACAGCAGTCAGCACAGGGAAATATCTTCTTCTAAATCCAAAACGCAGCTATCTAACAGAACGGTTTTCAATGTGTGCACTCAACTTCCAGAGTTAAACCCGTGTGTGGATTCAGCAGTCTGCAAACACTTTCTCTGCAGAGTCCCAAAACAGGCGTTTTCAGCCCATTACCGGCGTATGGAAGAAACAGCAGTAAGCACAGGGAAATATCTGCTACTAAATGCAAAACGCAGCTATCTAACAGAACGGTTGTCAATGTGTGCACTCAACTTCCAGAGTTAAACCCGTGTGTGGATTCAGCAGTCTGCAAACACTTTCTCTGCAGAGTCCCAAAACAGGCGTTTTCAGCCCATTACCGGCATATGGAAGAAACAGCAGTAAGCACAGGGAAATATCTGCTTCTAAATCCAAAACGCAGCTATCTAACAGAACGGTTGTCAATGTGTGCACTCAACTTCCAGAGTTAAACCCGTGTGTGGATTCAGCAGTCTGCAAACACTTTCTCTGCAGAGTCCCAAAACAGGCGTTTTCAGCCCTTTACCGGCATATGGAAAAAACAGCAGTAAGCCCAGGGAAATATCTGCTTCTAAATCCAAAACGCAGCTATCTAACAGAACGGTTGTCAATGTGTGCACTCAACTTCCAGAGTTATACCCTTGTGTGGATTTAGCAGTCTGCAAACACTTTCTCTGCAGAGTCCCAAAACAGGCGTTTTCAGCCCATTACCGGCATACGGAAGAAACAGCAGTAAACCCAGGGAAATATCTTCTTCTAAATCCAAAACGCAGCTATCTAACAGAACGGTTGTCAATGTGTGCACTCAACTTCCAGAGTTAAACCCGTGTGTGGATTCAGCAGTCTGCAAACACTTTCTCTGCAGAGTCCCAAAACAGGCGTTTTCAGCCCATTACCGGCATATGGAAGAAACAGCAGTAAGCACAGGGAAATATCTGCTTCTAAATCCAAAACGCAGCTATCTAACAGAACGGTTGTAAATGTGTGCACTCAATTTCCACAGTTAAACCCGTGTGTGGATTCAGCAGTCTGCAAACACTTTCTCTGCAGAGTCCCAAAACAGGCGTTTTCAGCCCATTACCGGCATATGGAAGAAACAGCTGTAAGCCCAGGGAAATATCTGCTTCTAAATCCAAAACACAGCTATCTAACAGAACGGTTGTCAATGTGTGCACTCAACTTCCAGAGTTAAACCCGTGTGTGGATTCAGCATTCTGCAAACACTTTCTCTGCAGAGTCCCAAAACAGGCGTTTTCAGCCCATTACCAGCATAAAGAAGAAACAGCAGTCAGCCCAGGGAAATATCTGCTTCTAAATCCAAACCCAGCTATCTAACAGAACGGTTGTCAATGTGTGCACTCAACTTCCAGAATTAAACCCGTGTGTGGATTCAGCAGTCTGCAAACACTTTCTCTGCAGTGTCCCAAAACAGGCGTTTTCAGCCCATTACCGGCATATGGAAGAAACAGCAATCAGCACAGGGAAATATCTGCTTCTAAATCCAAAACGCAGCTATCTAACAGAACGGTTGTAAATGTGTGCACTCAACTTCCAGAGTTAAACCCGTGTGTGGATTCAGCAGTCTGCAAAAACATTCTCTGCAGAGTCCCAAAACAGGCGTTTTCAGCCCATTACCGGCATATGGAAGAAACAGCAGTAAGCCCAGGGAAATATCTGCTTCTAAATCCAAAACGCAGCTATCTAACAGAACGGTTGTCAATGTGTGCACTCAACTTCCAGAGTTAAACCCGTGTGTGGATTCAGCAGTCTGCACACACTTTCTCTGCAGAGTCACAAAACAGGCGTTTTCAGCCCATTACCGGCATATGGAAGAAACAGCAGTAAGCCCAGGGAAATATCTGCTCCTAAATCCAAAACGCAGCTATCTAACAGAACGGTTGTCAATGTGTGCACTCAACTTCCAGAGTTAAAGCCGTGTGTGGATTCAGCAGTCTGCAAACACTTTCTCTGCAGAGTCCCAAAACAGGCGTTTTCAGCCCATTACCGGCATATGGAAGAAACAGCAGTAAGCACAGGGAAATATCTGCTTCTAAATCCAAAACGCAGCTATCTAACAGAACGGTTGTCAATCTGTGCACTCAACTTCCAGAGTTAAAGCCGTGTGTGGATTCAGCAGTCTGCAAACACTTTCTCTGCAGAGTCCCAAAACAGGCGTTTTCAGCCCATTACCGGCATATGGAAGAAACAGCAGTAAGCAAAGGGAAATATCTGCTTCTAAATCCAAAACGCAGCTATCTAACAGAACGGTTGTCAATGTGTGCACTCAACTTCCAGAGTTAAACCCGTGTGTGGATTCAGCAGTCTGCAAACACTTTCTCTGCAGAGTCCCAAAACAGGCATTTTCAGCCCTTTACCGGGATATGGAAGAAACAGCAGTCAGCACAGGGAAATATCTGCTTCTAAATCCAAAACGCAGCTATCTAACAGAACGGTTGTCAATGTGTGCACTCAACTTCCAGAGTTAAACCCGTGTGTGGATTCAGCAGTCTGCAAACACTTTCTCTGCAGAGTCCCAAAACAGGCGTTTTCAGCCCATTACCGGCATACGGAAGAAACAGCAGTAAACCCAGGGAAATATCTTCTTCTAAATCCAAAACGCAGCTATCTAACAGAACGGTTGTCAATGTGTGCACTCAACTTCCAGAGTTAAACCCGTGTGTGGATTCAGCAGTCTGCAAACACTTTCTCTGCAGAGTCCCAAAACAGGCGTTTTCAGCCCATTACCGGCATATGGAAGAAACAGCAGTCAGCACAGGGAAATATCTGCTTCTAAATCCAAAACGCAGCTATCTAACAGAACGGTTGTAAATGTGTGCACTCAATTTCCACAGTTAAACCCGTGTGTGGATTCAGCAGTCTGCAAACACTTTCTCTGCAGAGTCCCAAAACAGGCGTTTTCAGCCCATTACCGGCATATGGAAGAAACAGCAGTAAGCCCAGGGAAATATCTCCTTCTAAATCCAAAACGCAGCTATCTAACAGAACGGTTGTCAATGTGTGCACTCAACTTCCAGAGTTAAACCCGTGTGTGGATTCAGCAGTCTGCAAACACTTTCTCTGCAGAGTCCCAAAACAGGCGTTTTCAGCCCATTACCGGCATAAAGAAGAAACAGCAGTCAGCCCAGGGAAATATCTGCTTCTAAATCCAAAACGCAGCTATCTAACAGAACGGTTGTCAATGTGTGCACTCAACTTCCAGAGTTAAACCCGTGTGTGGATTCAGCAGTCTGCAAACACTTTCTCTGCAGAGTCCCAAAACAGGCGTTTTCAGCCCATTACCGGCATATGGAAGAAACAGCAGTCAGCACAGGGAAATATCTGCTTCTAAATCCAAAACGCAGCTATCTAACAGAACGGTTGTAAATGTGTGCACTCAACTTCCAGAGTTAAACCCGTGTGTGGATTCAGCAGTCTGCAAAAACATTCTCTGCAGAGTCCCAAAACAGGCGTTTTCAGCCCATTACCGGCATATGGAAGAAACAGCAGTAAGCACAGGGAAATATCTGCTTCTAAATCCAAAACGCAGCTATCTAACAGAACGGTTGTCAATGTGTGCACTCAACTTCCAGAGTTAAACCCGTGTGTGGATTCAGCAGTCTGCAAACACTTTCTCTTCAGAGTCCCAAAACAGGCGTTTTCAGCCCATTACCGGCATATGGAAGAAACGGCAGTAAGCACAGGGAAATATCTGCTTCTAAATCCAAAACGCAGCTATCTAACAGAACGGTTGTCAATGTGTGCACTCAACTTCCAGAGTTAAACCCGTGTGTGGATTCAGCAGTCTGCAAACACTTTCTCTGCAGAGTCCCAAAACAGGCGTTTTCAGCCCATTACCGGCATATGGAAGAAACAGCAGTAAGCCCAGGGAAATATCTGCTTCTAAATCCAAAACGCAGCTATCTAACAGAACGGTTGTCAATGTGTGCACTCAACTTCCAGAGTTAAACCCGTGTGTGGATTCAGCAGTCTGCACACACTTTCTCTGCAGAGTCCCAAAACAGGCGTTTTCAGCCCATTACCGGCATATGTAAGAAACAGCATTAAGCCCAGGGAAATATCTGCTCCTAAATCCAAAACGCAGCTATCTAACAGAACGGTTGTCAATGTGTGCACTCAACTTCCAGAGTTAAAGCCGTGTGTGGATCCAGCAGTCTTCATACACTTTCTCTGCAGAGTCCCAAAACAGGCGTTTTCAGCCCATTACCGGCATATGGAAGAAACAGCAGTAAGCACAGGGAAATATCTGCTTCTAAATCCAAAACGCAGCTATCTAACAGAACGGTTGTCAATGTGTGCACTCATCTTCCAGAGTTAAACCCGTGTGTGGATTCAGCAGTCTGCAAACACTTTCTCTGCAGAGTCCCAAAACAGGCGTTTTCAGCCCATTACCGGCATATGGAAGAAACAGCAGTAAGCACAGGGAAATTTCTGCTTCTAAATGCAAAACGCAGCTATCTAACAGAACGGTTGTCAATGTGTGCACTCAACTTCCAGAGTTAAACCCGTGTGTGGATTCAGCAGTCTGCAAACACTTTCTCTGCAGACTCCCAAAACAGGCGTTTTCAGCCCTTTACCGGGATATTGAAGGAACAGCAGTCAGCACAGGGAAATATCTGCTTCTAAATCCAAAACGCAGCTATCTAACAGAACGGTTGTCAATGTGTGCACTCAACTTCCAGAGTTAAACCCGTGTGTGGATTCAGCAGTCTGCAAACACTTTCTCTGCAGAGTCCCAAAACAGGCGTTTTCAGCCCATTACCGGCATACGGAAGAAACAGCAGTAAACCCAGGGAAATATCTTCTTCTAAATCCAAAACGCAGCTATCTAACAGAACGGTTGTCAATGTGTGCACTCAACTTCCAGAGTTAAACCCGTGTGTGGATTCAGCAGTCTGCAAACACTTTCTCTGCAGAGTCCCAAAACAGGCGTTTTCAGCCCATTACCGGCATATGGAAGAAACAGCAGTCAGCACAGGGAAATATCTGCTTCTAAATCCAAAACGCAGCTATCTAACAGAACGGTTGTAAATGTGTGCACTCAATTTCCACAGTTAAACCCGTGTGTGGATTCAGCAGTCTGCAAACACTTTCTCTGCAGAGTCCCAAAACAGGCGTTTTCAGCCCATTACCGGCATATGGAAGAAACAGCAGTAAGCCCAGGGAAATATCTGCTTCTAAATCCAAAACACAGCTATCTAACAGAACGGTTGTCAATGTGTGCACTCAACTTCCAGAGTTAAACCCGTGTGTGGATTCAGCATTCTGCAAACACTTTCTCTGCAGAGTCCCAAAACAGGCGTTTTCAGCCCATTACCAGCATAAAGAAGAAACAGCAGTCAGCCCAGGGAAATATCTGCTTCTAAATCCAAACCCAGCTATCTAACAGAACGGTTGTCAATGTGTGCACTCAACTTCCAGAGTTAAACCCGTGTGTGGATTCAGCAGTCTGCAAACACTTTCTCTGCAGTGTCCCAAAACAGGCGTTTTCAGCCCATTACCGGCATATGGAAGAAACAGCAGTCAGCACAGGGAAATATCTGCTTCTAAATCCAAAACGCAGCTATCTAACAGAACGGTTGTAAATGTGTGCACTCAACTTCCAGAGTTAAACCCGTGTGTGGATTCAGCAGTCTGCAAAAACATTCTCTGCAGAGTCCCAAAACAGGCGTTTTCAGCCCATTACCGGCATATGGAAGAAACAGCAGTAAGCCCAGGGAAATATCTGCTTCTAAATCCAAAACGCAGCTATCTAACAGAACGGTTGTCAATGTGTGCACTCAACTTCCAGAGTTAAACCCGTGTGTGGATTCAGCAGTCTGCACACACTTTCTCTGCAGAGTCACAAAACAGGCGTTTTCAGCCCATTACCGGCATATGGAAGAAACAGCAGTAAGCCCAGGGAAATATCTGCTCCTAAATCCAAAACGCAGCTATCTAACAGAACGGTTGTCAATGTGTGCACTCAACTTCCAGAGTTAAAGCCGTGTGTGGATTCAGCAGTCTGCAAACACTTTCTCTGCAGAGTCCCAAAACAGGCGTTTTCAGCCCATTACCGGCATATGGAAGAAACAGCAGTAAGCACAGGGAAATATCTGCTTCTAAATCCAAAACGCAGCTATCTAACAGAACGGTTGTCAATCTGTGCACTCAACTTCCAGAGTTAAAGCCGTGTGTGGATTCAGCAGTCTGCAAACACTTTCTCTGCAGAGTCCCAAAACAGGCGTTTTCAGCCCATTACCGGCATATGGAAGAAACAGCAGTAAGCAAAGGGAAATATCTGCTTCTAAATCCAAAACGCAGCTATCTAACAGAACGGTTGTCAATGTGTGCACTCAACTTCCAGAGTTAAACCCGTGTGTGGATTCAGCAGTCTGCAAACACTTTCTCTGCAGAGTCCCAAAACAGGCGTTTTCAGCCCTTTACCGGGATATGGAAGAAACAGCAGTCAGCACAGGGAAATATCTGCTTCTAAATCCAAAACGCAGCTATCTAACAGAACGGTTGTCAATGTGTGCACTCAACTTCCAGAGTTAAACCCGTGTGTGGATTCAGCAGTCTGCAAACACTTTCTCTGCAGAGTCCCAAAACAGGCGTTTTCAGCCCATTACCGGCGTATGGAAGAAACAGCAGTAAGCACAGGGAAATATCTGCTACTAAATGCAAAACGCAGCTATCTAACAGAATGGTTGTCAATGTGTGCACTCAACTTCCAGAGTTAAACCCGTGTGTGGATTCAGCAGTCTGCAAACACTTTCTCTGCAGAGTCCCAAAACAGGCGTTTTCAGCCCATTACCGGCATATGGAAGAAACAGCAGTAAGCCCAGGGAAATATCTGCTTCTAAATCCAAAACGCAGCTATCTAACAGAACGGTTGTCAATGTGTGCACTCAACTTCCAGAGTTAAACCCGTGTGTGGATTCAGCAGTCTGCAAACACTTTCTCTGCAGAGTCCCAAAACAGGCGTTTTCAGCCCTTTACCGGCATATGGAAAAAACAGCAGTAAGCACAGGGAAATAACTGCTTCTAAATCCAAAACGCAGCTTTCTAACAGAACGGTTGTCAATGTGTGCACTCAACTTCCAGAGTTATACCCTTGTGTGGATTTAGCAGTCTGCAAACACTTTCTCTGCAGAGTCCCAAAACAGGCGTTTTCAGCCCATTACCGGCATACGGAAGAAACAGCAGTAAACCCAGGGAAATATCTTCTTCTAAATCCAAAACGCAGCTATCTAACAGAACGGTTGTCAATGTGTGCACTCAACTTCCAGAGTTAAACCCGTGTGTGGATTCAGCAGTCTGCAAACACTTTCTCTGCAGAGTCCCAAAACAGGCGTTTTCAGCCCATTACCGGCATATGGAAGAAACAGCAGTCAGCACAGGGAAATATCTGCTTCTAAATCCAAAACGCAACTATCTAACAGATCGGTTGTAAATGTGTGCACTGAATTTCCACAGTTAAACCCGTGTGTGGATTCAGCAGTCTGCAAACACTTTCTCTGCAGAGTCCCAAAACAGGCGTTTTCAGCCCATTACCGGCATATGGAAGAAACAGCAGTAAGCCCAGGGAAATATCTCCTTCTAAATCCAAAACGCAGCTATCTAACAGAACGGTTGTCAATGTGTGCACTCAACTTCCAGAGTTAAACCCGTGTGTGGATTCAGCAGTCTGCAAACACTTTCTCTGCAGAGTCCCAAAACAGGCGTTTTCAGCCCATTACCGGCATAAAGAAGAAACAGCAGTCAGCCCAGGGAAATATCTGCTTCAAAATCCAAAACGCAGCTATCTAACAGAACGGTTGTCAATGTGTGCACTCAACTTCCAGAGTTAAACCCGTGTGTGGATTCAGCAGTCTGCAAACACTTTCTCTGCAGAGTCCCAAAACAGGCGTTTTCAGCCCATTACCGGCGTATGGAAGAAACAGCAGTAAGCACAGGGAAATATCTGCTACTAAATGCAAAACGCAGCTATCTAACAGAACGGTTGTCAATGTGTGCACTCAACTTCCAGAGTTAAACCCGTGTGTGGATTCAGCAGCCTGCAAACACTTTCTCTGCAGAGTCCCAAAACAGGCGTTTTCAGCCCATTACCGGCATATGGAAGAAACAGCAGTAAGCCCAGGGAAATATCTGCTTCTAAATCCAAAACGCAGCTATCTAACAGAACGGTTGTCAATGTGTGCACTCAACTTCCAGAGTTAAACCCGTGTGTGGATTCAGCAGTCTGCAAACACTTTCTCTGCAGAGTCCCAAAACAGGCGTTTTTCAGCCCTTTACCGGCATATGGAAAAAACAGCAGTAAGCACAGGGAAATAACTGCTTCTAAATCCAAAACGCAGCTTTCTAACAGAACAGTTGTCAATGTGTGCACTCAACTTCCAGAGTTATACCCTTGTGTGGATTTAGCAGTCTGCAAACACTTTCTCTGCAGAGTCCCAAAACAGGCGTTTTCAGCCCATTACCGGCATACGGAAGAAACAGCAGTAAACCCAGGGAAATATCTTCTTCTAAATCCAAAACGCAGCTATCTAACAGAACGGTTGTCAATGTGTGCACTCAACTTCCAGAGTTAAACCCGTGTGTGGATTCAGCAGTCTGCAAACACTTTCTCTGCAGAGTCCCAAAACAGGCGTTTTCAGCCCATTACCGGCATATGGAAGAAACAGCAGTCAGCACAGGGAAATATCTGCTTCTAAATCCAAAACGCAGCTATCTAACAGAACGGTTGTAAATGTGTGCACTCAATTTCCACAGTTAAACCCGTGTGTGGATTCAGCAGTCTGCAAACACTTTCTCTGCAGAGTCCCAAAACAGGCGTTTTCAGCCCATTACCGGCATATGGAAGAAACAGCAGTAAGCCCAGGGAAATATCTCCTTCTAAATCCAAAACGCAGCTATCTAACAGAACGGTTGTCAATGTGTGCACTCAACTTCCAGAGTTAAACCCGTGTGTGGATTCAGCAGTCTGCAAACACTTTCTCTGCAGAGTCCCAAAACAGGCGTTTTCAGCCCATTACCGGCATAAAGAAGAAACAGCAGTCAGCCCAGGGAAATATCTGCTTCTAAATCCAAAACGCAGCTATCTAACAGAACGGTTGTCAATGTGTGCACTCAACTTCCAGAGTTAAACCCGTGTGTGGATTCAGCAGTCTGCAAACACTTTCTCTGCAGAGTCCCAAAACAGGCGTTTTCAGCCCATTACCGGCATATGGAAGAAACAGCAGTCAGCACAGGGAAATATCTGCTTCTAAATCCAAAACTCAGCTATCTAACAGAACGGTTGTAAATGTGTGCACTCAACTTCCAGAGTTAAACCCGTGTGTGGATTCAGCAGTCTGCAAACACTTTCTCTGCAGAGTCCCAAAACAGGCGTTTTCAGCCCATTACCGGCATAAAGAAGAAACAGCAGTCAGCCCAGGGAAATATCTGCTTCTAAATCCAAAACGCAGCTATCTAACAGAACGGTTGTCAATGTGTGCACTCAACTTCCAGAGTTAAACCCGTGTGTGGATTCAGCAGTCTGCAAAAACATTCTCTGCAGAGTCCCAAAACAGGCGTTTTCAGCCCATTACCGGCATATGGAAGAAACAGCAGTAAGCCCAGGGAAATATCTGCTTCTAAATCCAAAACGCAGCTATCTAACAGAACGGTTGTCAATGTGTGCACTCAACTTCCAGAGTTAAACCCGTGTGTGGATTCAGCAGTCTGCACACACTTTCTCTGCAGAGTCACAAAACAGGCGTTTTCAGCCCATTACCGGCATATGGAAGAAACAGCAGTAAGCCCAGGGAAATATCTGCTCCTAAATCCAAAACGCAGCTATCTAACAGAACGGTTGTCAATGTGTGCACTCAACTTCCAGAGTTAAAGCCGTGTGTGGATTCAGCAGTCTGCAAACACTTTCTCTGCAGAGTCCCAAAACAGGCGTTTTCAGCCCATTACCGGCATATGGAAGAAACAGCAGTAAGCACAGGGAAATATCTGCTTCTAAATCCAAAACGCAGCTATCTAACAGAACGGTTGTCAATCTGTGCACTCAACTTCCAGAGTTAAAGCCGTGTGTGGATTCAGCAGTCTGCAAACACTTTCTCTGCAGAGTCCCAAAACAGGCGTTTTCAGCCCATTACCGGCATATGGAAGAAACAGCAGTAAGCAAAGGGAAATATCTGCTTCTAAATCCAAAACGCAGCTATCTAACAGAACGGTTGTCAATGTGTGCACTCAACTTCCAGAGTTAAACCCGTGTGTGGATTCAGCAGTCTGCAAACACTTTCTCTGCAGAGTCCCAAAACAGGCGTTTTCAGCCCTTTACCGGGATATGGAAGAAACAGCAGTCAGCACAGGGAAATATCTGCTTCTAAATCCAAAACGCAGCTATCTAACAGAACGGTTGTCAATGTGTGCACTCAACTTCCAGAGTTAAACCCGTGTGTGGATTCAGCAGTCTGCAAACACTTTCTCTGCAGAGTCCCAAAACAGGCGTTTTCAGCCCATTACCGGCGTATGGAAGAAACAGCAGTAAGCACAGGGAAATAACTGCTACTAAATGCAAAACGCAGCTATCTAACAGAATGGTTGTCAATGTGTGCACTCAACTTCCAGAGTTAAACCCGTGTGTGGATTCAGCAGCCTGCAAACACTTTCTCTGCAGAGTCCCAAAACAGGCGTTTTCAGCCCATTACCGGCATATGGAAGAAACAGCAGTAAGCCCAGGGAAATATCTGCTTCTAAATCCAAAACGCAGCTATCTAACAGAACGGTTGTCAATGTGTGCACTCAACTTCCAGAGTTAAACCCGTGTGTGGATTCAGCAGTCTGCAAACACTTTCTCTGCAGAGTCCCAAAACAGGCGTTTTCAGCCCTTTACCGGCATATGGAAAAAACAGCAGTAAGCACAGGGAAATAACTGCTTCTAAATCCAAAACGCAGCTTTCTAACAGAACAGTTGTCAATGTGTGCACTCAACTTCCAGAGTTATACCCTTGTGTGGATTTAGCAGTCTGCAAACACTTTCTCTGCAGAGTCCCAAAACAGGCGTTTTCAGCCCATTACCGGCATACGGAAGAAACAGCAGTAAACCCAGGGAAATATCTTCTTCTAAATCCAAAACGCAGCTATCTAACAGAACGGTTGTCAATGTGTGCACTCAACTTCCAGAGTTAAACCCGTGTGTGGATTCAGCAGTCTGCAAACACTTTCTCTGCAGAGTCCCAAAACAGGCGTTTTCAGCCCATTACCGGCATATGGAAGAAACAGCAGTCAGCACAGGGAAATATCTGCTTCTAAATCCAAAACGCAGCTATCTAACAGAACGGTTGTAAATGTGTGCACTCAATTTCCACAGTTAAACCCGTGTGTGGATTCAGCAGTCTGCAAACACTTTCTCTGCAGAGTCCCAAAACAGGCGTTTTCAGCCCATTACCGGCATATGGAAGAAACAGCAGTAAGCCCAGGGAAATATCTCCTTCTAAATCCAAAACGCAGCTATCTAACAGAACGGTTGTCAATGTGTGCACTCAACTTCCAGAGTTAAACCCGTGTGTGGATTCAGCAGTCTGCAAACACTTTCTCTGCAGAGTCCCAAAACAGGCGTTTTCAGCCCATTACCGGCATAAAGAAGAAACAGCAGTCAGCCCAGGGAAATATCTGCTTCTAAATCCAAAACGCAGCTATCTAACAGAACGGTTGTCAATGTGTGCACTCAACTTCCAGAGTTAAACCCGTGTGTGGATTCAGCAGTCTGCAAACACTTTCTCTGCAGAGTCCCAAAACAGGCGTTTTCAGCCCATTACCGGCATATGGAAGAAACAGCAGTCAGCACAGGGAAATATCTGCTTCTAAATCCAAAACGCAGCTATCTAACAGAACGGTTGTAAATGTGTGCACTCAACTTCCAGAGTTAAACCCGTGTGTGGATTCAGCAGTCTGCAAACACTTTCTCTGCAGAGTCCCAAAACAGGCGTTTTCAGCCCATTACCGGCATAAAGAAGAAACAGCAGTCAGCCCAGGGAAATATCTGCTTCTAAATCCAAAACGCAGCTATCTAACAGAACGGTTGTCAATGTGTGCACTCAACTTCCAGAGTTAAACCCGTGTGTGGATTCAGCAGTCTGCAAAAACATTCTCTGCAGAGTCCCAAAACAGGCGTTTTCAGCCCATTACCGGCATATGGAAGAAACAGCAGTAAGCCCAGGGAAATATCTGCTTCTAAATCCAAAACGCAGCTATCTAACAGAACGGTTGTCAATGTGTGCACTCAACTTCCAGAGTTAAACCCGTGTGTGGATTCAGCAGTCTGCACACACTTTCTCTGCAGAGTCACAAAACAGGCGTTTTCAGCCCATTACCGGCATATGGAAGAAACAGCAGTAAGCCCAGGGAAATATCTGCTCCTAAATCCAAAACGCAGCTATCTAACAGAACGGTTGTCAATGTGTGCACTCAACTTCCAGAGTTAAAGCCGTGTGTGGATTCAGCAGTCTGCAAACACTTTCTCTGCAGAGTCCCAAAACAGGCGTTTTCAGCCCATTACCGGCATATGGAAGAAACAGCAGTAAGCACAGGGAAATATCTGCTTCTAAATCCAAAACGCAGCTATCTAACAGAACGGTTGTCAATCTGTGCACTCAACTTCCAGAGTTAAAGCCGTGTGTGGATTCAGCAGTCTGCAAACACTTTCTCTGCAGAGTCCCAAAACAGGCGTTTTCAGCCCATTACCGGCATATGGAAGAAACAGCAGTAAGCACAGGGAAATATCTGCTTCTAAATCCAAAACGCAGCTATCTAACAGAACGGTTGTCAATGTGTGCACTCAACTTCCAGAGTTAAACCCGTGTGTGGATTCAGCAGTCTGCAAACACTTTCTCTGCAGAGTCCCAAAACAGGCGTTTTCAGCCCTTTACCGGGATATGGAAGAAACAGCAGTAAGCACAGGGAAATATCTGCTTCTAAATCCAAAACGCAGCTATCTAACAGAACGGTTGTCAATGTGTGCACTCAACTTCCAGAGTTAAACCCGTGTGTGGATTCAGCAGTCTGCAAACACTTTCTCTGCAGAGTCCCAAAACAGGCGTTTTCAGCCCATTACCGGCGTATGGAAGAAACAGCAGTAAGCACAGGGAAATAACTGCTACTAAATGCAAAACGCAGCTATCTAACAGAATGGTTGTCAATGTGTGCACTCAACTTCCAGAGTTAAACCCGTGTGTGGATTCAGCAGCCTGCAAACACTTTCTCTGCAGAGTCCCAAAACAGGCGTTTTCAGCCCATTACCGGCATATGGAAGAAACAGCAGTAAGCCCAGGGAAATATCTGCTTCTAAATCCAAAACGCAGCTTTCTAACAGAACGGTTGTCAATGTGTGCACTCAACTTCCAGAGTTATACCCTTGTGTGGATTTAGCAGTCTGCAAACACTTTCTCTGCAGAGTCCCAAAACAGGCGTTTTCAGCCCATTACCGGCATACGGAAGAAACAGCAGTAAACCCAGGGAAATATCTTCTTCTAAATCCAAAACGCAGCTATCTAACAGAACGGTTGTCAATGTGTGCACTCAACTTCCAGAGTTAAACCCGTGTGTGGATTCAGCAGTCTGCAAACACTTTCTCTGCAGAGTCCCAAAACAGGCGTTTTCAGCCCATTACCGGCATATGGAAGAAACAGCAGTCAGCACAGGGAAATATCTGCTTCTAAATCCAAAACGCAGCTATCTAACAGATCGGTTGTAAATGTGTGCACTGAATTTCCACAGTTAAACCCGTGTGTGGATTCAGCAGTCTGCAAACACTTTCTCTGCAGAGTCCCAAAACAGGCGTTTTCAGCCCATTACCGGCATATGGAAGAAACAGCAGTAAGCCCAGGGAAATATCTCCTTCTAAATCCAAAACGCAGCTATCTAACAGAACGGTTGTCAATGTGTGCACTCAACTTCCAGAGTTAAACCCGTGTGTGGATTCAGCAGTCTGCAAACACTTTCTCTGCAGAGTCCCAAAACAGGCGTTTTCAGCCCATTACCGGCATAAAGAAGAAACAGCAATCAGCCCAGGGAAATATCTGCTTCAAAATCCAAAACGCAGCTATCTAACAGAACGGTTGTCAATGTGTGCACTCAACTTCCAGAGTTAAACCCGTGTGTGGATTCAGCAGTCTGCAAACACTTTCTCTGCAGAGTCCCAAAACAGGCGTTTTCAGCCCATTACCGGCGTATGGAAGAAACAGCAGTAAGCACAGGGAAATATCTGCTACTAAATGCAAAACGCAGCTATCTAACAGAACGGTTGTCAATGTGTGCACTCAACTTCCAGAGTTAAACCCGTGTGTGGATTCAGCAGCCTGCAAACACTTTCTCTGCAGAGTCCCAAAACAGGCGTTTTCAGCCCATTACCGGCATATGGAAGAAACAGCAGTAAGCCCAGGGAAATATCTGCTTCTAAATCCAAAACGCAGCTATCTAACAGAACGGTTGTCAATGTGTGCACTCAACTTCCAGAGTTAAACCCGTGTGTGGATTCAGCAGTCTGCAAACACTTTCTCTGCAGAGTCCCAAAACAGGCGTTTTCAGCCCTTTACCGGCATATGGAAAAAACAGCAGTAAGCACAGGGAAATAACTGCTTCTAAATCCAAAACGCAGCTTTCTAACAGAACGGTTGTCAATGTGTGCACTCAACTTCCAGAGTTATACCCTTGTGTGGATTTAGCAGTCTGCAAACACTTTCTCTGCAGAGTCCCAAAACAGGCGTTTTCAGCCCATTACCGGCATACGGAAGAAACAGCAGTAAACCCAGGGAAATATCTTCTTCTAAATCCAAAACGCAGCTATCTAACAGAACGGTTGTCAATGTGTACACTCAACTTCCAGAGTTAAACCCGTGTGTGGATTCAGCAGTCTGCAAACACTTTCTCTGCAGAGTCCCAAAACAGGCGTTTTCAGCCCATTACCGGCATATGGAAGAAACAGCAGTCAGCACAGGGAAATATCTGCTTCTAAATCCAAAACGCAGCTATCTAACAGAACGGTTGTAAATGTGTGCACTCAATTTCCACAGTTAAACCCGTGTGTGGATTCAGCAGTCTGCAAACACTTTCTCTGCAGAGTCCCAAAACAGGCGTTTTCAGCCCATTACCGGCATATGGAAGAAACAGCAGTAAGCCCAGGGAAATATCTCCTTCTAAATCCAAAACGCAGCTATCTAACAGAACGGTTGTCAATGTGTGCACTCAACTTCCAGAGTTAAACCCGTGTGTGGATTCAGCAGTCTGCAAACACTTTCTCTGCAGAGTCCCAAAACAGGCGTTTTCAGCCCATTACCGGCATAAAGAAGAAACAGCAGTCAGCCCAGGGAAATATCTGCTTCTAAATCCAAAACGCAGCTATCTAACAGAACGGTTGTCAATGTGTGCACTCAACTTCCAGAGTTAAACCCGTGTGTGGATTCAGCAGTCTGCAAACACTTTCTCTGCAGAGTCCCAAAACAGGCGTTTTCAGCCCATTACCGGCATATGGAAGAAACAGCAGTCAGCACAGGGAAATATCTGCTTCTAAATCCAAAACGCAGCTATCTAACAGAACGGTTGTAAATGTGTGCACTCAACTTCCAGAGTTAAACCCGTGTGTGGATTCAGCAGTCTGCAAACACTTTCTCTGCAGAGTCCCAAAACAGGCGTTTTCAGCCCATTACCGGCATAAAGAAGAAACAGCAGTCAGCCCAGGGAAATATCTGCTTCTAAATCCAAAACGCAGCTATCTAACAGAACGGTTGTCAATGTGTGCACTCAACTTCCAGAGTTAAACCCGTGTGTGGATTCAGCAGTCTGCAAACACTTTCTCTGCAGAGTCCCAAAACAGGTGTTTTCAGCCCATTACCGGCATATGGAAGAAACAGCAGTCAGCACAGGGAAATATCTGCTTCTAAATCCAAAACGCAGCTATCTAACAGAACGGTTGTCAATGTGTGCACTCAACTTCCAGAGTTAAAGCCGTGTGTGGATCCAGCAGTCTGCATACGCTTTCTCTGCAGAGTCCCAAAACAGGCGTTTTCAGCCCATTACCGGCATATGGAAGAAACAGCAGTAAGCACAGGGAAATATCTGCTTCTAAATCCAAAACGCAGCTATCTAACAGAACGGTTGTCAATGTGTGCACTCATCTTCCAGAGTTAAACCCGTGTGTGGATTCAGCAGTCTGCAAACACTTTCTCTGCAGAGTCCCAAAACAGGCGTTTTCAGCCCATTACCGGCATATGGAAGAAACAGCAGTAAGCACAGGGAAATTTCTGCTTCTAAATGCAAAACGCAGCTATCTAACAGAACGGTTGTCAATGTGTGCACTCAACTTCCAGAGTTAAACCCGTGTGTGGATTCAGCAGTCTGCAAACACTTTCTCTGCAGACTCCCAAAACAGGCGTTTTCAGCCCTTTACCGGGATATGGAAGGAACAGCAGTCAGCACAGGGAAATATCTGCTTCTAAATCCAAAACGCAGCTATCTAACAGAACGGTTGTCAATGTGTGCACTCAACTTCCAGAGTTAAACCCGTGTGTGGATTCAGCAGTCTGCAAACACTTTCTCTGCAGAGTCCCAAAACAGGCGTTTTCAGCCCATTACCGGCATACGGAAGAAACAGCAGTAAACCCAGGGAAATATCTTCTTCTAAATCCAAAACGCAGCTATCTAACAGAACGGTTGTCAATGTGTGCACTCAACTTCCAGAGTTAAACCCGTGTGTGGATTCAGCAGTCTGCAAACACTTTCTCTGCAGAGTCCCAAAACAGGCGTTTTCAGCCCATTACCGGCATATGGAAGAAACAGCAGTAAGCACAGGGAAATATCTGCTTCTAAATCCAAAACGCAGCTATCTAACAGAACGGTTGTCAATGTGTGCACTCAACTTCCCGAGTTAAACCCGTGTGTGGATTCAGCAGTCTGCAAACACTTTCTCTGCAGAGTCCCAAAACAGGCGTTTTCAGCCCTTTACCGGCATATGGAAAAAACAGCAGTAAGCACAGGGAAATAACTGCTTCTAAATCCAAAACGCAGCTTTCTAACAGAACGGTTGTCAATGTGTGCACTCAACTTCCAGAGTTATACCCTTGTGTGGATTTAGCAGTCTGCAAACACTTTCTCTGCAGAGTCCCAAAACAGGCGTTTTCAGCCCATTACCGGCATACGGAAGAAACAGCAGTAAACCCAGGGAAATGTCTTCTTCTAAATCCAAAACGCAGCTATCTAACAGAACGGTTGTCAATGTGTGCACTCAACTTCCAGAGTTAAACCCGTGTGTGGATTCAGCAGTCTGCAAACACTTTTTCTGCAGAGTCCCAAAACAGGCGTTTTCAGCCCATTACCGGCTTATGGAAGAAACAGCAGTCAGCACAGGGAAATATCTGCTTCTAAATCCAAAACGCAGCTATCTAACAGAACGGTTGTAAATGTGTGCACTCAATTTCCACAGTTAAACCCGTGTGTGGATTCAGCAGTCTGCAAACACTTTCTCTGCAGAGTCCCAAAACAGGCGTTTTCAGCCCATTACCGGCATACGGAAGAAACAGCAGTAAGCCCAGGGAAATATCTCCTTCTAAATCCAAAACGCAGCTATCTAACAGAACGGTTGTCAATGTGTGCACTCAACTTCCAGAGTTAAACCCGTGTGTGGATTCAGCAGTCTGCAAACACTTTCTCTGCAGAGTCCCAAAACAGGCGTTTTCAGCCCATTACCGGCATAAAGAAGAAACAGCCGTCAGCCCAGGGAAATATCTGCTTCTAAATCCAAAACGCAGCTATCTAACAGAACGGTTGTCAATGTGTGCACTCAACTTCCAGAGTTAAACCCGTGTGTGGATTCAGCAGTCTGCAAACACTTTCTCTGCAGAGTCCCAAAACAGGCGTTTTCAGCCCATTACCGGCATATGGAAGAAACAGCAGTCAGCACAGGGAAATATCTGCTTCTAAATCCAAAACGCAGCTATCTAACAGAACGGTTGTAAATGTGTGCACTCAACTTCCAGAGTTAAACCCGTGTGTGGATTCAGCAGTCTGCAAAAACATTCTCTGCAGAGTCCCAAAACAGGCGTTTTCAGCCCATTACCGGCATATGGAAGAAACAGCAGTAAGCACAGGGAAATATCTGCTTCTAAATCCAAAACGCAGCTATCTAACAGAACGGTTGTCAATGTGTGCACTCAACTTCCAGAGTTAAACCCGTGTGTGGATTCAGCAGTCTGCAAACACTTTCTCTTCAGAGTCCCAAAACAGGCGTTTTCAGCCCATTACCGGCATATGGAAGAAACGGCAGTAAGCACAGGGAAATATCTGCTTCTAAATCCAAAACGCAGCTATCTAACAGAACGGTTGTCAATGTGTGCACTCAACTTCCAGTGTTAAACCCGTGTGTGGATTCAGCAGTCTGCAAACACTTTCTCTGCAGAGTCCCAAAACAGGCGTTTTCAGCCCATTACCGGCATATGGAAGAAACAGCAGTAAGCCCAGGGAAATATCTGCTTCTAAATCCAAAACGCAGCTATCTAACAGAACGGTTGTCAATGTGTGCACTCAACTTCCAGAGTTAAACCCGTGTGTGGATTCAGCAGTCTGCACACACTTTCTCTGCAGAGTCCCAAAACAGGCGTTTTCAGCCCATTACCGGCGTATGGAAGAAACAGCAGTAAGCACAGGGAAATAACTGCTACTAAATGCAAAACGCAGCTATCTAACAGAATGGTTGTCAATGTGTGCACTCAACTTCCAGAGTTAAACCCGTGTGTGGATTCAGCAGCCTGCAAACACTTTCTCTGCAGAGTCCCAAAACAGGCGTTTTCAGCCCATTACCGGCATATGGAAGAAACAGCAGTAAGCCCAGGGAAATATCTGCTTCTAAATCCAAAACGCAGCTTTCTAACAGAACGGTTGTCAATGTGTGCACTCAACTTCCAGAGTTATACCCTTGTGTGGATTTAGCAGTCTGCAAACACTTTCTCTGCAGAGTCCCAAAACAGGCGTTTTCAGCCCATTACCGGCATACGGAAGAAACAGCAGTAAACCCAGGGAAATATCTTCTTCTAAATCCAAAACGCAGCTATCTAACAGAACGGTTGTCAATGTGTGCACTCAACTTCCAGAGTTAAACCCGTGTGTGGATTCAGCAGTCTGCAAACACTTTCTCTGCAGAGTCCCAAAACAGGCGTTTTCAGCCCATTACCGGCATATGGAAGAAACAGCAGTCAGCACAGGGAAATATCTGCTTCTAAATCCAAAACGCAGCTATCTAACAGATCGGTTGTAAATGTGTGCACTGAATTTCCACAGTTAAACCCGTGTGTGGATTCAGCAGTCTGCAAACACTTTCTCTGCAGAGTCCCAAAACAGGCGTTTTCAGCCCATTACCGGCATATGGAAGAAACAGCAGTAAGCCCAGGGAAATATCTCCTTCTAAATCCAAAACGCAGCTATCTAACAGAACGGTTGTCAATGTGTGCACTCAACTTCCAGAGTTAAACCCGTGTGTGGATTCAGCAGTCTGCAAACACTTTCTCTGCAGAGTCCCAAAACAGGCGTTTTCAGCCCATTACCGGCATAAAGAAGAAACAGCAATCAGCCCAGGGAAATATCTGCTTCAAAATCCAAAACGCAGCTATCTAACAGAACGGTTGTCAATGTGTGCACTCAACTTCCAGAGTTAAACCCGTGTGTGGATTCAGCAGTCTGCAAACACTTTCTCTGCAGAGTCCCAAAACAGGCGTTTTCAGCCCATTACCGGCGTATGGAAGAAACAGCAGTAAGCACAGGGAAATATCTGCTACTAAATGCAAAACGCAGCTATCTAACAGAACGGTTGTCAATGTGTGCACTCAACTTCCAGAGTTAAACCCGTGTGTGGATTCAGCAGCCTGCAAACACTTTCTCTGCAGAGTCCCAAAACAGGCGTTTTCAGCCCATTACCGGCATATGGAAGAAACAGCAGTAAGCCCAGGGAAATATCTGCTTCTAAATCCAAAACGCAGCTATCTAACAGAACGGTTGTCAATGTGTGCACTCAACTTCCAGAGTTAAACCCGTGTGTGGATTCAGCAGTCTGCAAACACTTTCTCTGCAGAGTCCCAAAACAGGCGTTTTCAGCCCTTTACCGGCATATGGAAAAAACAGCAGTAAGCACAGGGAAATAACTGCTTCTAAATCCAAAACGCAGCTTTCTAACAGAACGGTTGTCAATGTGTGCACTCAACTTCCAGAGTTATACCCTTGTGTGGATTTAGCAGTCTGCAAACACTTTCTCTGCAGAGTCCCAAAACAGGCGTTTTCAGCCCATTACCGGCATACGGAAGAAACAGCAGTAAACCCAGGGAAATATCTTCTTCTAAATCCAAAACGCAGCTATCTAACAGAACGGTTGTCAATGTGTACACTCAACTTCCAGAGTTAAACCCGTGTGTGGATTCAGCAGTCTGCAAACACTTTCTCTGCAGAGTCCCAAAACAGGCGTTTTCAGCCCATTACCGGCATATGGAAGAAACAGCAGTCAGCACAGGGAAATATCTGCTTCTAAATCCAAAACGCAGCTATCTAACAGAACGGTTGTAAATGTGTGCACTCAATTTCCACAGTTAAACCCGTGTGTGGATTCAGCAGTCTGCAAACACTTTCTCTGCAGAGTCCCAAAACAGGCGTTTTCAGCCCATTACCGGCATATGGAAGAAACAGCAGTAAGCCCAGGGAAATATCTCCTTCTAAATCCAAAACGCAGCTATCTAACAGAACGGTTGTCAATGTGTGCACTCAACTTCCAGAGTTAAACCCGTGTGTGGATTCAGCAGTCTGCAAACACTTTCTCTGCAGAGTCCCAAAACAGGCGTTTTCAGCCCATTACCGGCATAAAGAAGAAACAGCAGTCAGCCCAGGGAAATATCTGCTTCTAAATCCAAAACGCAGCTATCTAACAGAACGGTTGTCAATGTGTGCACTCAACTTCCAGAGTTAAACCCGTGTGTGGATTCAGCAGTCTGCAAACACTTTCTCTGCAGAGTCCCAAAACAGGCGTTTTCAGCCCATTACCGGCATATGGAAGAAACAGCAGTCAGCACAGGGAAATATCTGCTTCTAAATCCAAAACGCAGCTATCTAACAGAACGGTTGTAAATGTGTGCACTCAACTTCCAGAGTTAAACCCGTGTGTGGATTCAGCAGTCTGCAAACACTTTCTCTGCAGAGTCCCAAAACAGGCGTTTTCAGCCCATTACCGGCATAAAGAAGAAACAGCAGTCAGCCCAGGGAAATATCTGCTTCTAAATCCAAAACGCAGCTATCTAACAGAACGGTTGTCAATGTGTGCACTCAACTTCCAGAGTTAAACCCGTGTGTGGATTCAGCAGTCTGCAAACACTTTCTCTGCAGAGTCCCAAAACAGGTGTTTTCAGCCCATTACCGGCATATGGAAGAAACAGCAGTCAGCACAGGGAAATATCTGCTTCTAAATCCAAAACGCAGCTATCTAACAGAACGGTTGTCAATGTGTGCACTCAACTTCCAGAGTTAAAGCCGTGTGTGGATCCAGCAGTCTGCATACGCTTTCTCTGCAGAGTCCCAAAACAGGCGTTTTCAGCCCATTACCGGCATATGGAAGAAACAGCAGTAAGCACAGGGAAATATCTGCTTCTAAATCCAAAACGCAGCTATCTAACAGAACGGTTGTCAATGTGTGCACTCATCTTCCAGAGTTAAACCCGTGTGTGGATTCAGCAGTCTGCAAACACTTTCTCTGCAGAGTCCCAAAACAGGCGTTTTCAGCCCATTACCGGCATATGGAAGAAACAGCAGTAAGCACAGGGAAATTTCTGCTTCTAAATGCAAAACGCAGCTATCTAACAGAACGGTTGTCAATGTGTGCACTCAACTTCCAGAGTTAAACCCGTGTGTGGATTCAGCAGTCTGCAAACACTTTCTCTGCAGACTCCCAAAACAGGCGTTTTCAGCCCTTTACCGGGATATGGAAGGAACAGCAGTCAGCACAGGGAAATATCTGCTTCTAAATCCAAAACGCAGCTATCTAACAGAACGGTTGTCAATGTGTGCACTCAACTTCCAGAGTTAAACCCGTGTGTGGATTCAGCAGTCTGCAAACACTTTCTCTGCAGAGTCCCAAAACAGGCGTTTTCAGCCCATTACCGGCATACGGAAGAAACAGCAGTAAACCCAGGGAAATATCTTCTTCTAAATCCAAAACGCAGCTATCTAACAGAACGGTTGTCAATGTGTGCACTCAACTTCCAGAGTTAAACCCGTGTGTGGATTCAGCAGTCTGCAAACACTTTCTCTGCAGAGTCCCAAAACAGGCGTTTTCAGCCCATTACCGGCATATGGAAGAAACAGCAGTAAGCACAGGGAAATATCTGCTTCTAAATCCAAAACGCAGCTATCTAACAGAACGGTTGTCAATGTGTGCACTCAACTTCCCGAGTTAAACCCGTGTGTGGATTCAGCAGTCTGCAAACACTTTCTCTGCAGAGTCCCAAAACAGGCGTTTTCAGCCCTTTACCGGCATATGGAAAAAACAGCAGTAAGCACAGGGAAATAACTGCTTCTAAATCCAAAACGCAGCTTTCTAACAGAACGGTTGTCAATGTGTGCACTCAACTTCCAGAGTTATACCCTTGTGTGGATTTAGCAGTCTGCAAACACTTTCTCTGCAGAGTCCCAAAACAGGCGTTTTCAGCCCATTACCGGCATACGGAAGAAACAGCAGTAAACCCAGGGAAATATCTTCTTCTAAATCCAAAACGCAGCTATCTAACAGAACGGTTGTCAATGTGTGCACTCAACTTCCAGAGTTAAACCCGTGTGTGGATTCAGCAGTCTGCAAACACTTTTTCTGCAGAGTCCCAAAACAGGCGTTTTCAGCCCATTACCGGCTTATGGAAGAAACAGCAGTCAGCACAGGGAAATATCTGCTTCTAAATCCAAAACGCAGCTATCTAACAGAACGGTTGTAAATGTGTGCACTCAATTTCCACAGTTAAACCCGTGTGTGGATTCAGCAGTCTGCAAACACTTTCTCTGCAGAGTCCCAAAACAGGCGTTTTCAGCCCATTACCGGCATATGGAAGAAACAGCAGTAAGCCCAGGGAAATATCTCCTTCTAAATCCAAAACGCAGCTATCTAACAGAACGGTTGTCAATGTGTGCACTCAACTTCCAGAGTTAAACCCGTGTGTGGATTCAGCAGTCTGCAAACACTTTCTCTGCAGAGTCCCAAAACAGGCGTTTTCAGCCCATTACCGGCATAAAGAAGAAACAGCAGTCAGCCCAGGGAAATATCTGCTTCTAAATCCAAAACGCAGCTATCTAACAGAACGGTTGTCAATGTGTGCACTCAACTTCCAGAGTTAAACCCGTGTGTGGATTCAGCAGTCTGCAAACACTTTCTCTGCAGAGTCCCAAAACAGGCGTTTTCAGCCCATTACCGGCATATGGAAGAAACAGCAGTCAGCACAGGGAAATATCTGCTTCTAAATCCAAAACGCAGCTATCTAACAGAACGGTTGTAAATGTGTGCACTCAACTTCCAGAGTTAAACCCGTGTGTGGATTCAGCAGTCTGCAAACACTTTCTCTGCAGAGTCCCAAAACAGGCGTTTTCAGCCCATTACCGGCATAAAGAAGAAACAGCAGTCAGCCCAGGGAAATATCTGCTTCTAAATCCAAAACGCAGCTATCTAACAGAACGGTTGTCAATGTGTGCACTCAACTTCCAGAGTTAAACCCGTGTGTGGATTCAGCAGTCTGCAAACACTTTCTCTGCAGAGTCCCAAAACAGGTGTTTTCAGCCCATTACCGGCATATGGAAGAAACAGCAGTCAGCACAGGGAAATATCTGCTTCTAAATCCAAAACGCAGCTATCTAACAGAACGGTTGTCAATGTGTGCACTCAACTTCCAGAGTTAAAGCCGTGTGTGGATCCAGCAGTCTGCATACGCTTTCTCTGCAGAGTCCCAAAACAGGCGTTTTCAGCCCATTACCGGCATATGGAAGAAACAGCAGTAAGCACAGGGAAATATCTGCTTCTAAATCCAAAACGCAGCTATCTAACAGAACGGTTGTCAATGTGTGCACTCATCTTCCAGAGTTAAACCCGTGTGTGGATTCAGCAGTCTGCAAACACTTTCTCTGCAGAGTCCCAAAACAGGCGTTTTCAGCCCATTACCGGCATATGGAAGAAACAGCAGTAAGCACAGGGAAATTTCTGCTTCTAAATGCAAAACGCAGCTATCTAACAGAACGGTTGTCAATGTGTGCACTCAACTTCCAGAGTTAAACCCGTGTGTGGATTCAGCAGTCTGCAAACACTTTCTCTGCAGACTCCCAAAACAGGCGTTTTCAGCCCTTTACCGGGATATGGAAGGAACAGCAGTCAGCACAGGGAAATATCTGCTTCTAAATCCAAAACGCAGCTATCTAACAGAACGGTTGTCAATGTGTGCACTCAACTTCCAGAGTTAAACCCGTGTGTGGATTCAGCAGTCTGCAAACACTTTCTCTGCAGAGTCCCAAAACAGGCGTTTTCAGCCCATTACCGGCATACGGAAGAAACAGCAGTAAACCCAGGGAAATATCTTCTTCTAAATCCAAAACGCAGCTATCTAACAGAACGGTTGTCAATGTGTGCACTCAACTTCCAGAGTTAAACCCGTGTGTGGATTCAGCAGTCTGCAAACACTTTCTCTGCAGAGTCCCAAAACAGGCGTTTTCAGCCCATTACCGGCATATGGAAGAAACAGCAGTAAGCACAGGGAAATATCTGCTTCTAAATCCAAAACGCAGCTATCTAACAGAACGGTTGTCAATGTGTGCACTCAACTTCCCGAGTTAAACCCGTGTGTGGATTCAGCAGTCTGCAAACACTTTCTCTGCAGAGTCCCAAAACAGGCGTTTTCAGCCCTTTACCGGCATATGGAAAAAACAGCAGTAAGCACAGGGAAATAACTGCTTCTAAATCCAAAACGCAGCTTTCTAACAGAACGGTTGTCAATGTGTGCACTCAACTTCCAGAGTTATACCCTTGTGTGGATTTAGCAGTCTGCAAACACTTTCTCTGCAGAGTCCCAAAACAGGCGTTTTCAGCCCATTACCGGCATACGGAAGAAACAGCAGTAAACCCAGGGAAATATCTTCTTCTAAATCCAAAACGCAGCTATCTAACAGAACGGTTGTCAATGTGTGCACTCAACTTCCAGAGTTAAACCCGTGTGTGGATTCAGCAGTCTGCAAACACTTTTTCTGCAGAGTCCCAAAACAGGCGTTTTCAGCCCATTACCGGCTTATGGAAGAAACAGCAGTCAGCACAGGGAAATATCTGCTTCTAAATCCAAAACGCAGCTATCTAACAGAACGGTTGTAAATGTGTGCACTCAATTTCCACAGTTAAACCCGTGTGTGGATTCAGCAGTCTGCAAACACTTTCTCTGCAGAGTCCCAAAACAGGCGTTTTCAGCCCATTACCGGCATACGGAAGAAACAGCAGTAAGCCCAGGGAAATATCTCCTTCTAAATCCAAAACGCAGCTATCTAACAGAACGGTTGTCAATGTGTGCACTCAACTTCCAGAGTTAAACCCGTGTGTGGATTCAGCAGTCTGCAAACACTTTCTCTGCAGAGTCCCAAAACAGGCGTTTTCAGCCCATTACCGGCATAAAGAAGAAACAGCCGTCAGCCCAGGGAAATATCTGCTTCTAAATCCAAAACGCAGCTATCTAACAGAACGGTTGTCAATGTGTGCACTCAACTTCCAGAGTTAAACCCGTGTGTGGATTCAGCAGTCTGCAAACACTTTCTCTGCAGAGTCCCAAAACAGGCGTTTTCAGCCCATTACCGGCATATGGAAGAAACAGCAGTCAGCACAGGGAAATATCTGCTTCTAAATCCAAAACGCAGCTATCTAACAGAACGGTTGTAAATGTGTGCACTCAACTTCCAGAGTTAAACCCGTGTGTGGATTCAGCAGTCTGCAAAAACATTCTCTGCAGAGTCCCAAAACAGGCGTTTTCAGCCCATTACCGGCATATGGAAGAAACAGCAGTAAGCACAGGGAAATATCTGCTTCTAAATCCAAAACGCAGCTATCTAACAGAACGGTTGTCAATGTGTGCACTCAACTTCCAGAGTTAAACCCGTGTGTGGATTCAGCAGTCTGCAAACACTTTCTCTTCAGAGTCCCAAAACAGGCGTTTTCAGCCCATTACCGGCATATGGAAGAAACGGCAGTAAGCACAGGGAAATATCTGCTTCTAAATCCAAAACGCAGCTATCTAACAGAACGGTTGTCAATGTGTGCACTCAACTTCCAGTGTTAAACCCGTGTGTGGATTCAGCAGTCTGCAAACACTTTCTCTGCAGAGTCCCAAAACAGGCGTTTTCAGCCCATTACCGGCATATGGAAGAAACAGCAGTAAGCCCAGGGAAATATCTGCTTCTAAATCCAAAACGCAGCTATCTAACAGAACGGTTGTCAATGTGTGCACTCAACTTCCAGAGTTAAACCCGTGTGTGGATTCAGCAGTCTGCACACACTTTCTCTGCAGAGTCCCAAAACAGGCGTTTTCAGCCCATTACCGGCATATGGAAGAAACAGCAGTAAGCCCAGGGAAATATCTGCTCCTAAATCCAAAACGCAGCTATCTAACAGAACGGTTGTCAATGTGTGCACTCAACTTCCAGAGTTAAAGCCGTGTGAGGATCCAGCAGTCTGCATACACTTTCTCTGCAGAGTCCCAAAACAGGCGTTTTCAGCCCATTACCGGCATATGTAAGAAACAGCAGTAAGCACAGGGAAATATCTGCTTCTAAATCCAAAACGCAGCTATCTAACAGAACGGTTGTCAATGTGTGCACTCATCTTCCAGAGTTAAACCCGTGTGTGGATTCAGCAGTCTGCAAACACTTTCTCTGCAGAGTCCCAAAACAGGCGTTTTCAGCCCATTACCGGCGTATGGAAGAAACAGCAGTAAGCACAGGGAAATATCTGCTTCTAAATGCAAAACGCAGCTATCTAACAGAACGGTTGTCAATGTGTGCACTCAACTTCCAGAGTTAAACCCGTGTGTGGATTCAGCAGTCTGCAAACACTTTCTCTGCAGAGTCCCAAAACAGGCGTTTTCAGCCCTTTACCGGGATATGGAAGAAACAGCAGTCAGCACAGGGAAATATCTGCTTCTAAATCCAAAACGCAGCTATCTAACAGAACGGTTGTCAATGTGTGCACTCAACTTCCAGAGTTAAACCCGTGTGTGGATTCAGCAGTCTGCAAACACTTTCTCTGCAGAGTCCCAAAACAGGCGTTTTCAGCCCATTACCGGCATATGGAAGAAACAGCAGTAAGCCCAGGGAAATATCTGCTTCTAAATCCAAAACGCAGCTATCTAACAGAACGGTTGTCAATGTGTGCACTCAACTTCCAGAGTTAAACCCGTGTGTGGATTCAGCAGTCTGCACACACTTTCTCTGCAGAGTCCCAAAACAGGCGTTTTCAGCCCATTACCGGCATATGGAAGAAACAGCAGTAAGCCCAGGGAAATATCTGCTCCTAAATCCAAAACGCAGCTATCTAACAGAACGGTTGTCAATGTGTGCACTCAACTTCCAGAGTTAAAGCCGTGTGTGGATCCAGCAGTCTGCATACACTTTCTCTGCAGAGTCCCAAAACAGGCGTTTTCAGCCCATTACCGGCATATGGAAGAAACAGCAGTAAGCCCAGGGAAATATCTGCTTCTAAATCCAAAACGCAGCTATCTAACAGAACGGTTGTCAATGTGTGCACTCATCTTCCAGAGTTAAACCCGTGTGTGGATTCAGCAGTCTGCAAACACTTTCTCTGCAGAGTCCCAAAACAGGCGTTTTCAGCCCTTTACCGGGATATGGAAGAAACAGCAGTCAGCACAGGGAAATATCTGCTTCTAAATCCAAAACGCAGCTATCTAACAGAACGGTTGTCAATGTGTGCACTCAACTTCCAGAGTTAAACCCGTGTGTGGATTCAGCAGTCTGCAAACACTTTCTCTGCAGAGTCCCAAAACAGGCGTTTTCAGCCCATTACCGGCGTACGGAAGAAACAGCAGTAAGCACAGGGAAATATCTGCTTCTAAATGCAAAACGCAGCTATCTAACAGAACGGTTGTCAATGTGTGCACTCAACTTCCAGAGTTAAACCCGTGTGTGGATTCAGCAGTCTGCAAACACTTTCTCTGCAGAGTCCCAAAACAAGCGTTTTCAGCCCATTACCGGCATATGGAAGAAACAGAAGTAAGCACAGGGAAATATCTACTTCTAAATCCAAAACGCAGCTATCTAACAGAACAGTTGTCAATGTGTGCACTCAACTTCCAGAGTTAAACCCGTGTGTGGATTCAGCAGTCTGCAAACACTTTCTCTGCAGAGTCCCAAAACAGGCGTTTTCAGACCATTACCGGCATATGGAAGAAACGGCAGTAAGCACAGGGAAATATCTGCTTCTAAATCCAAAACGCAGCTATCTAACAGAACGGTTGTCAATGTGTGCACTCAACTTCCAGAGTTAAACTCGTGTGTGGATTCAGCAGTCTGCAAACACTTTCTCTGCAGAGTCCCAAAACAGGCGTTTTCAGCCCATTACCGGCATATGGAAGAAACAGCAGTCAGCACAGGGAAATATCTGCTTCTAAATCCAAAACACAGCTATCTAACAGAACGGTTGTCAATGTGTGCACTCAACTTCCAGAGTTAAACCCGTGTGTGGATTCAGCAGTCTGCACACACTTTCTCTGCAGAGTCCCAAAACAGGCGTTTTCAGCCCATTACCGGAATATGGAAGAAACAGCAGTAAGCCCAGTGAAATATCTGCTACTAAATCTAAAACGCAGCTATCTAACAGAACGGTTGTCAATGTGTGCACTCAACTTCCAGAGTTAAACCCGTGTGTGGATTCAGCAGTCTGCAAACACTTTCTCTGCAGAGTCCCAAAACAGGCATTTTCAGCCCATTACCGGCATATGGAAGAAACAGCAGTAAGCACAGGGAAATATCTGCTTCTAAATCCAAAACGCAGCTATCTAACAGAACGGTTGTCAATGTGTGCACTCATCTTCCAGAGTTAAACCCGTGTGTGGATTCAGCAGTCTGCAAACACTTTCTCTGCAGAGTCCCAAAACAGGCGTTTTCAGCCCATTACCGGCATATGGAAGAAACAGCAGTAAGCACAGGGAAATTTCTGCTTCTAAATGCAAAACGCAGCTATCTAACAGAACGGTTGTCAATGTGTGCACTCAACTTCCAGAGTTAAACCCGTGTGTGGATTCAGCAGTCTGCAAACACTTTCTCTGCAGACTCCCAAAACAGGCGTTTTCAGCCCTTTACCGGGATATGGAAGGAACAGCAGTCAGCACAGGGAAATATCTGCTTCTAAATCCAAAACGCAGCTATCTAACAGAACGGTTGTCAATGTGTGCACTCAACTTCCAGAGTTAAACCCGTGTGTGGATTCAGCAGTCTGCAAACACTTTCTCTGCAGAGTCCCAAAACAGGCGTTTTCAGCCCATTACCGGCATACGGAAGAAACAGCAGTAAACCCAGGGAAATATCTTCTTCTAAATCCAAAACGCAGCTATCTAACAGAACGGTTGTCAATGTGTGCACTCAACTTCCAGAGTTAAACCCGTGTGTGGATTCAGCAGTCTGCAAACACTTTCTCTGCAGAGTCCCAAAACAGGCGTTTTCAGCCCATTACCGGCATATGGAAGAAACAGCAGTAAGCACAGGGAAATATCTGCTTCTAAATCCAAAACGCAGCTATCTAACAGAACGGTTGTCAATGTGTGCACTCAACTTCCCGAGTTAAACCCGTGTGTGGATTCAGCAGTCTGCAAACACTTTCTCTGCAGAGTCCCAAAACAGGCGTTTTCAGCCCTTTACCGGCATATGGAAAAAACAGCAGTAAGCACAGGGAAATAACTGCTTCTAAATCCAAAACGCAGCTTTCTAACAGAACGGTTGTCAATGTGTGCACTCAACTTCCAGAGTTATACCCTTGTGTGGATTTAGCAGTCTGCAAACACTTTCTCTGCAGAGTCCCAAAACAGGCGTTTTCAGCCCATTACCGGCATACGGAAGAAACAGCAGTAAACCCAGGGAAATATCTTCTTCTAAATCCAAAACGCAGCTATCTAACAGAACGGTTGTCAATGTGTGCACTCAACTTCCAGAGTTAAACCCGGTGTGTGGATTCAGCAGTCTGCAAACACTTTTTCTGCAGAGTCCCAAAACAGGCGTTTTCAGCCCATTACCGGCTTATGGAAGAAACAGCAGTCAGCACAGGGAAATATCTGCTTCTAAATCCAAAACGCAGCTATCTAACAGAACGGTTGTAAATGTGTGCACTCAATTTCCACAGTTAAACCCGTGTGTGGATTCAGCAGTCTGCAAACACTTTCTCTGCAGAGTCCCAAAACAGGCGTTTTCAGCCCATTACCGGCATACGGAAGAAACAGCAGTAAGCCCAGGGAAATATCTCCTTCTAAATCCAAAACGCAGCTATCTAACAGAACGGTTGTCAATGTGTGCACTCAACTTCCAGAGTTAAACCCGTGTGTGGATTCAGCAGTCTGCAAACACTTTCTCTGCAGAGTCCCAAAACAGGCGTTTTCAGCCCATTACCGGCATAAAGAAGAAACAGCCGTCAGCCCAGGGAAATATCTGCTTCTAAATCCAAAACGCAGCTATCTAACAGAACGGTTGTCAATGTGTGCACTCAACTTCCAGAGTTAAACCCGTGTGTGGATTCAGCAGTCTGCAAACACTTTCTCTGCAGAGTCCCAAAACAGGCGTTTTCAGCCCATTACCGGCATATGGAAGAAACAGCAGTCAGCACAGGGAAATATCTGCTTCTAAATCCAAAACGCAGCTATCTAACAGAACGGTTGTAAATGTGTGCACTCAACTTCCAGAGTTAAACCCGTGTGTGGATTCAGCAGTCTGCAAAAACATTCTCTGCAGAGTCCCAAAACAGGCGTTTTCAGCCCATTACCGGCATATGGAAGAAACAGCAGTAAGCACAGGGAAATATCTGCTTCTAAATCCAAAACGCAGCTATCTAACAGAACGGTTGTCAATGTGTGCACTCAACTTCCAGAGTTAAACCCGTGTGTGGATTCAGCAGTCTGCAAACACTTTCTCTTCAGAGTCCCAAAACAGGCGTTTTCAGCCCATTACCGGCATATGGAAGAAACGGCAGTAAGCACAGGGAAATATCTGCTTCTAAATCCAAAACGCAGCTATCTAACAGAACGGTTGTCAATGTGTGCACTCAACTTCCAGTGTTAAACCCGTGTGTGGATTCAGCAGTCTGCAAACACTTTCTCTGCAGAGTCCCAAAACAGGCGTTTTCAGCCCATTACCGGCATATGGAAGAAACAGCAGTAAGCCCAGGGAAATATCTGCTTCTAAATCCAAAACGCAGCTATCTAACAGAACGGTTGTCAATGTGTGCACTCAACTTCCAGAGTTAAACCCGTGTGTGGATTCAGCAGTCTGCACACACTTTCTCTGCAGAGTCCCAAAACAGGCGTTTTCAGCCCATTACCGGCATATGGAAGAAACAGCAGTAAGCCCAGGGAAATATCTGCTCCTAAATCCAAAACGCAGCTATCTAACAGAACGGTTGTCAATGTGTGCACTCAACTTCCAGAGTTAAAGCCGTGTGAGGATCCAGCAGTCTGCATACACTTTCTCTGCAGAGTCCCAAAACAGGCGTTTTCAGCCCATTACCGGCATATGTAAGAAACAGCAGTAAGCACAGGGAAATATCTGCTTCTAAATCCAAAACGCAGCTATCTAACAGAACGGTTGTCAATGTGTGCACTCATCTTCCAGAGTTAAACCCGTGTGTGGATTCAGCAGTCTGCAAACACTTTCTCTGCAGAGTCCCAAAACAGGCGTTTTCAGCCCATTACCGGCGTATGGAAGAAACAGCAGTAAGCACAGGGAAATATCTGCTTCTAAATGCAAAACGCAGCTATCTAACAGAACGGTTGTCAATGTGTGCACTCAACTTCCAGAGTTAAACCCGTGTGTGGATTCAGCAGTCTGCAAACACTTTCTCTGCAGAGTCCCAAAACAGGCGTTTTCAGCCCTTTACCGGGATATGGAAGAAACAGCAGTCAGCACAGGGAAATATCTGCTTCTAAATCCAAAACGCAGCTATCTAACAGAACGGTTGTCAATGTGTGCACTCAACTTCCAGAGTTAAACCCGTGTGTGGATTCAGCAGTCTGCAAACACTTTCTCTGCAGAGTCCCAAAACAGGCGTTTTCAGCCCATTACCGGCATATGGAAGAAACAGCAGTAAGCCCAGGGAAATATCTGCTTCTAAATCCAAAACGCAGCTATCTAACAGAACGGTTGTCAATGTGTGCACTCAACTTCCAGAGTTAAACCCGTGTGTGGATTCAGCAGTCTGCACACACTTTCTCTGCAGAGTCCCAAAACAGGCGTTTTCAGCCCATTACCGGCATATGGAAGAAACAGCAGTAAGCCCAGGGAAATATCTGCTCCTAAATCCAAAACGCAGCTATCTAACAGAACGGTTGTCAATGTGTGCACTCAACTTCCAGAGTTAAAGCCGTGTGTGGATCCAGCAGTCTGCATACACTTTCTCTGCAGAGTCCCAAAACAGGCGTTTTCAGCCCATTACCGGCATATGGAAGAAACAGCAGTAAGCCCAGGGAAATATCTGCTTCTAAATCCAAAACGCAGCTATCTAACAGAACGGTTGTCAATGTGTGCACTCATCTTCCAGAGTTAAACCCGTGTGTGGATTCAGCAGTCTGCAAACACTTTCTCTGCAGAGTCCCAAAACAGGCGTTTTCAGCCCTTTACCGGGATATGGAAGAAACAGCAGTCAGCACAGGGAAATATCTGCTTCTAAATCCAAAACGCAGCTATCTAACAGAACGGTTGTCAATGTGTGCACTCAACTTCCAGAGTTAAACCCGTGTGTGGATTCAGCAGTCTGCAAACACTTTCTCTGCAGAGTCCCAAAACAGGCGTTTTCAGCCCATTACCGGCGTACGGAAGAAACAGCAGTAAGCACAGGGAAATATCTGCTTCTAAATGCAAAACGCAGCTATCTAACAGAACGGTTGTCAATGTGTGCACTCAACTTCCAGAGTTAAACCCGTGTGTGGATTCAGCAGTCTGCAAACACTTTCTCTGCAGAGTCCCAAAACAAGCGTTTTCAGCCCATTACCGGCATATGGAAGAAACAGAAGTAAGCACAGGGAAATATCTACTTCTAAATCCAAAACGCAGCTATCTAACAGAACAGTTGTCAATGTGTGCACTCAACTTCCAGAGTTAAACCCGTGTGTGGATTCAGCAGTCTGCAAACACTTTCTCTGCAGAGTCCCAAAACAGGCGTTTTCAGACCATTACCGGCATATGGAAGAAACGGCAGTAAGCACAGGGAAATATCTGCTTCTAAATCCAAAACGCAGCTATCTAACAGAACGGTTGTCAATGTGTGCACTCAACTTCCAGAGTTAAACTCGTGTGTGGATTCAGCAGTCTGCAAACACTTTCTCTGCAGAGTCCCAAAACAGGCGTTTTCAGCCCATTACCGGCATATGGAAGAAACAGCAGTCAGCACAGGGAAATATCTGCTTCTAAATCCAAAACACAGCTATCTAACAGAACGGTTGTCAATGTGTGCACTCAACTTCCAGAGTTAAACCCGTGTGTGGATTCAGCAGTCTGCACACACTTTCTCTGCAGAGTCCCAAAACAGGCGTTTTCAGCCCATTACCGGAATATGGAAGAAACAGCAGTAAGCCCAGTGAAATATCTGCTACTAAATCTAAAACGCAGCTATCTAACAGAACGGTTGTCAATGTGTGCACTCAACTTCCAGAGTTAAACCCGTGTGTGGATTCAGCAGTCTGCAAACACTTTCTCTGCAGAGTCCCAAAACAGGCATTTTCAGCCCATTACCGGCATATGGAAGAAACAGCAGTAAGCACAGGGAAATATCTGCTTCTAAATCCAAAACGCAGCTATCTAACAGAACGGTTGTCAATGTGTGCACTCAACTTCCAGAGTTAAACCCGTGTGTGGATTCAGCAGTCTGCAAACACTTTCTCTGCAGAGTCCCAAAACAGGCGTTTTCAGCCCTTTACCGGCATATGGAAAAAACAGCAGTAAGCACAGGGAAATATCTGCTTCTAAATACAAAACGCAGTTATCTAACAGAACGGTTGTCAATGTGTGCACTCAACTTCCAGAGTTATACCCTTGTGTGGATTTAGCAGTCTGCAAACACTTTCTCTGCAGAGTCCCAAAACAGGCGTTTTCAGCCCATTACCGGCATACGGAAGAAACAGCAGTAAGCCCAGGGAAATATCTTCTTCTAAATCCAAAACGCAGCTATCTAACAGAATGGTTGTCAATGTGTGCACTCAACTTCCAGAGTTAAACCCGTGTGTGGATTCAGCAGTCTGCAAACACTGTCTCTGCAGAGTCCCAAAACAGGCGTTTTCAGCCCATTACCGGCATATGGAAGAAACAGCAGTAAGCACAGGGAAATATCTGCTTCTAAATCCAAAACGCAGCTATCTAACAGAACGGTTGTAAATGTGTGCACTCAATTTCCACAGTTAAACCCGTGTGTGGATTCAGCAGTCTGCAAACACTTTCTCTGCAGAGTCCCAAAACAGGCGTTTTCAGCCCATTACCGGCATATGGAAGAAACAGCAGTAAGCCCAGGGAAATATCTGCTTCTAAATCCAAAACACAGCTATCTAACAGAACGGTTGTCAATGTGTGCACTCAACTTCCAGAGTTAAACCCGTGTGTGGATTCAGCAGTCTGCAAACACTTTCTCTGCAGAGACCCAAAACAGGCGTTTTCAGCCCATTACCGGGATAAAGAAGAAACAGCAGTCAGCCCAGGGAAATATCTGCTTCTAAATCCAAAACGCAGCTATCTAACAGAACGGTTGTCAATGTGTGCACTCAACTTCCAGAGTTAAACCCGTGTGTGGATTCAGCAGTCTGCAAACACTTTCTCTGCAGAGTCCCAAAACAGGCGTTTTCAGCCCATTACCGGCATATGGAAGAAACAGCAGTCAGCACAGGGAAATATCTGCTTCTAAATCCAAAACGCAGCTATCTAACAGAACGGTTGTCAATGTGTGCACTCAACTTCCAGAGTTAAACCCGTGTGTGGATTCAGCAGTCTGCAAAAACATTCTCTGCAGAGTCCCAAAACAGGCGTTTTCAGCCCATTACCGGCATGTGGAAGAAACAGCAGTAAGCACAGGGAAATATCTGCTTATAAATCCAAAACGCAGCGATCTAACAGAAAGGTTGTCAATGTGTGCACTCAACTTCCAGAGTTAAACCCGTGTGTGGATTCAGCAGTCTGCACACACTTTCTCTGCAGAGTCCCAAAACAGGCGTTTTCAGCCCATTACCGGCATATGGAAGAAACAGCAGTAAGCCCAGGGAAATATCTGCTCCTAAATCCAAAACGCAGATATCTAACAGAACGGTTGTCAATGTGTGCACTCAACTTCCAGAGTTAAAGCCGTGTGTGGATCCAGCAGTCTGCATACACTTTCTCTGCAAAGTCCCGAAACAGGCGTTTTCAGCCCATTACCGGCATATGGAAGAAACAGCAGTAAGCACAGGGAAATATCTGCTTCTAAATCCAAAACGCAGCTATCTAACAGAACGGTTGTCAATGTGTGCACTCATCTTCCAGAGTTAAACCCGTGTGTGGATTCAGCAGTCTGCAAACACTTTCTCTGCAGAGTCCCAAAACAGGCGTTTTCAGCCCATTACCGGCGTATGGAAGAAACAGCAGTAAGCACAGGGAAATATCTGCTTCTAAATGCAAAACGCAGCTATCTAACAGAACGGTTGTCAATGTGTGCACTCAACTTCCAGAGTTAAACCCGTGTGTGGATTCAGCAGTCTGCAAACACTTTCTCTGCAGAGTCCCAAAACAGGCGTTTTCAGCCCTTTACCGGGATATGGAAGAAACAGCAGTCAGCACAGGGAAATATCTGCTTCTAAATCCAAAACGCAGCTATCTAACAGAACGGTTGTCAATGTGTGCACTCAACTTCCAGAGTTAAACCCGTGTGTGGATTCAGCAGTCTGCAAACACTTTCTCTGCAGAGTCCCAAAACAGGCGTTTTCAGCCCATTACCGGCGTATGGAAGAAACAGCAGTAAGCACAGGGAAATATCTGCTACTAAATGCAAAACGCAGCTATCTAACAGAACGGTTGTCAATGTGTGCACTCAACTTCCAGAGTTAAACCCGTGTGTGGATTCAGCAGTCTGCAAACACTTTCTCTGCAGAGTCCCAAAACAAGCGTTTTCAGCCCATTACCGGCATATGGAAGAAACAGCAGTAAGCACAGGGAAATATCTACTTCTAAATCCAAAACGCAGCTATCTAACAGAACGGTTGTCAATGTGTGCACTCAACTTCCAGAGTTAAACCCGTGTGTGGATTCAGCAGTCTGCAAACACTTTCTCTGCAGAGTCCCAAAACAGGCGTTTTCAGACCATTACCGGCATATGGAAGAAACGGCAGTAAGCACAGGGAAATATCTGCTTCTAAATCCAAAACGCAGCTATCTAACAGAACGGTTGTCAATGTGTGCACTCAACTTCCAGAGTTAAACTCGTGTGTGGATTCAGCAGTCTGCAAACACTTTCTCTGCAGAGTCCCAAAACAGGCGTTTTCAGCCCATTACCGGCATATGGAAGAAACAGCAGTCAGCACAGGGAAATATCTGCTTCTAAATCCAAAACGCAGCTATCTAACAGAACGGTTGTCAATGTGTGCACTCAACTTCCAGAGTTAAACCCGTGTGTGGATTCAGCAGTCTGCACACACTTTCTCTGCAGAGTCCCAAAACAGGCGTTTTCAGCCCATTACCGGCATATGGAAGAAACAGCAGTAAGCCCAGTGAAATATCTGCTATTAAATCTAAAACGCAGCTATCTAACAGAACGGTTGTCAATGTGTGCACTCAACTTCCAGAGTTAAACCCGTGTGTGGATTCAGCAGTCTGCAAACACTTTCTCTGCAGAGTCCCAAAACAGGCGTTTTCAGCCCATTACCGGCATATGGAAGAAACAGCAGTAAGCACAGGGAAATTTCTGCTTCTAAATGCAAAACGCAGCTATCTAACAGAACGGTTGTCAATGTGTGCACTCAACTTCCAGAGTTAAACCCGTGTGTGGATTCAGCAGTCTGCAAACACTTTCTCTGCAGACTCCCAAAACAGGCGTTTTCAGCCCTTTACCGGGATATGGAAGGAACAGCAGTCAGCACAGGGAAATATCTGCTTCTAAATCCAAAACGCAGCTATCTAACAGAACGGTTGTCAATGTGTGCACTCAACTTCCAGAGTTAAACCCGTGTGTGGATTCAGCAGTCTGCAAACACTTTCTCTGCAGAGTCCCAAAACAGGCGTTTTCAGCCCTTTACCGGCATATGGAAAAAACAGCAGTAAGCACAGGGAAATATCTGCTTCTAAATACAAAACGCAGTTATCTAACAGAACGGTTGTCAATGTGTGCACTCAACTTCCAGAGTTAAACCCGTGTGTGGATTCAGCAGTCTGCAAACACTTTCTCTGCAGAGTCCCAAAACAGGCGTTTTCAGCCCATTACCGGCATATGGAAGAAACAGCAGTAAGCCCAGGGAAATATCTGCTTCTAAATCCAAAACACAGCTATCTAACAGAACGGTTGTCAATGTGTGCACTCAACTTCCAGAGTTAAACCCGTGTGTGGATTCAGCAGTCTGCAAACACTTTCTCTGCAGAGACCCAAAACAGGCGTTTTCAGCCCATTACCGGGATAAAGAAGAAACAGCAGTCAGCCCAGGGAAATATCTGCTTCTAAATCCAAAACGCAGCTATCTAACAGAACGGTTGTCAATGTGTGCACTCAACTTCCAGAGTTAAACCCGTGTGTGGATTCAGCAGTCTGCAAACACTTTCTCTGCAGAGTCCCAAAACAGGCGTTTTCAGCCCATTACCGGCATATGGAAGAAACAGCAGTCAGCACAGGGAAATATCTGCTTCTAAATCCAAAACGCAGCTATCTAACAGAACGGTTGTCAATGTGTGCACTCAACTTCCAGAGTTAAACCCGTGTGTGGATTCAGCAGTCTGCAAAAACATTCTCTGCAGAGTCCCAAAACAGGCGTTTTCAGCCCATTACTGGCATGTGGAAGAAACAGCAGTAAGCACAGGGAAATATCTGCTTATAAATCCAAAACGCAGCGATCTAACAGAAAGGTTGTCAATGTGTGCACTCAACTTCCAGAGTTAACCCGTGTGTGGATTCAGCAGTCTGCAAACACTTTCTCTGCAGAGTCCCAAAACAGGCGTTTTCAGCCCATTACCGGCATATGGAAGAAACGGCAGTAAGCACAGGGAAATATCTGCTTCTAAATCCAAAACGCAGCTATCTAACAGAACGGTTGTCAATGTGTGCACTCAACTTCCAGAGTTAAACCCGTGTGTGGATTCAGCAGTCTGCAAACACTTTCTCTGCAGAGTCCCAAAACAGGCGTTTTCAGCCCATTACCGGCATATGGAAGAAACGGCAGTAAGCACAGGGAAATTTCTGCTTCTAAATCCAAAACGCAGCTATCTAACAGAACGGTTGTCAATGTGTGCACTCAACTTCCAGAGTTAAACCCGTGTGTGGATTCAGCAGTCTGCAAACACTTTCTCTGCAGAGTCCCAAAATACACGTTTTCAGCCCATTACCGGCATATGGAAGAAACAGCAGTAAGCCCAGGGAAATATCTGCTTCTAAATCCAAAACGCAGCTATCTAACAGAACGGTTGTCAATGTGTGCACTCAAGTTCCAGAGTTAAACCCGTGTGTGGATTCAGCAGTCTGCACACACTTTCTCTGCAGAGTCCCAAAACAGGCGTTTTCAGCCCATTACAGGCATATGGAAGAAACAGCAGTAAGCCCAGGGAAATATCTGCTCCTAAATCCAAAACGCAGATATCTAACAGAACGGTTGTCAATGTGTGCACTCAACTTCCAGAGTTAAAGCCGTGTGTGGATCCAGCAGTCTGCATACACTTTCTCTGCAGAGTCCCAAAACAGGCGTTTTCAGCCCATTACCGGCATATGGAAGAAACAGCAGTAAGCACAGGGAAATATCTGCTTCTAAATCCAAAACGCAGCTATCTAACAGAACGGTTGTCAATGTGTGCACTCATCTTCCAGAGTTAAAACCCGTGTGTGGATTCAGCAGTCTGCAAACACTTTCTCTGCAGAGTCCCAAAACAGGCGTTTTCAGCCCATTACCGGCGTATGGAAGAAACAGCAGTAAGCACAGGGAAATATCTGCTTCTAAATGCAAAACGCAGCTATCTAACAGAACGGTTGTCAATGTGTGCACTCAACTTCCAGAGTTAAACCCGTGTGTGGATTCAGCAGTCTGCAAACACTTTCTCTGCAGAGTCCCAAAACAGGCGTTTTCAGCCCTTTACCGGGATATGGAAGAAACAGCAGTCAGCACAGGGAAATATCTGCTTCTAAATCCAAAACGCAGCTATCTAACAGAACGGTTGTCAATGTGTGCACTCAACTTCCAGAGTTAAACCCGTGTGTGGATTCAGCAGTCTGCAAACACTTTCTCTGCAGAGTCCCAAAACAGGCGTTTTCAGCCCATTACCGGCGCATGGAAGAAACAGCAGTAAGCACAGGGAAATATCTGCTACTAAATGCAAAACGCAGCTATCTAACAGAACGGTTGTCAATGTGTGCACTCAACTTCCAGAGTTAAACCCGTGTGTGGATTCAGCAGTCTGCAAACACTTTCTCTGCAGAGTCCCAAAACAAGCGTTTTCAGCCCATTACCGGCATATGGAAGAAACAGCAGTCAGCACAGGGAAATATCTGCTTCTAAATCCAAAACGCAGCTATCTAACAGAACGGTTGTCAATGTGTGCACTCAACTTCCAGAGTTAAACCCGTGTGTGGATTCAGCAGTCTGCAAACACTTTCTCTGCAGAGTCCCAAAACAGGCGTTTTCAGACCATTACCGGCATATGGAAGAAACGGCAGTAAGCACAGGGAAATATCTGCTTCTAAATCCAAAACGCAGCTATCTAACAGAACGGTTGTCAATGTGTGCACTCAACTTCCAGAGTTAAACTCGTGTGTGGATTCAGCAGTCTGCAAACACTTTCTCTGCAGAGTCCCAAAACAGGCGTTTTCAGCCCATTACCGGCATATGGAAGAAACAGCAGTCAGCACAGGGAAATATCTGCTTCTAAATCCAAAACGCAGCTATCTAACAGAACGGTTGTCAATGTGTGCACTCAACTTCCAGAGTTAAAGCCGTGTGTGGATTCAGCAGTCTGCACACACTTTCTCTGCAGAGTCCCAAAACAGGCGTTTTCAGCCCATTACCGGAATATGGAAGAAACAGCAGTTAGCCCAGTGAAATATCTGCTACTAAATCTAAAACGCAGCTATCTAACAGAACGGTTGTCAATGTGTGCACTCAACTTCCAGAGTTAAACCCGTGTGTGGATTCAGCAGTCTGCAAACACTTTCTCTGCAGAGTCCCAAAACAGGCGTTTTCAGCCCATTACCAGCATATGGAAGAAACAGCAGTAAGCACAGGGAAATATCTGCTTGTAAATCCAAAATGCAGCTATCTAACAGAACGGTTGTCAATGTGTGCACTCAACTTCCAGAGTTAAACCCGTGTGTGGATTCAGCAGTCTGCAAACACTTTCTCTGCAGAGTCCGAAAACAGGCGTTTTCAGCCCATTACCGGCATATGGAAGAAACAGCAGTAAGCACAGGGAAATATCTGCTTCTAAATCCAAAACGCAGCTATCTAACAGAACGGTTGTCAATGTGTGCACTCAACTTCCAGAGTTAAACCCGTGTGTGGATTCAGCAGTCTGCAAACACTTTCTCTGCAGAGTCCGAAAACAGGCGTTTTCATCCCATTACCGGCCTATGGAAGAAACAGCAGTAAGCCCAGGGAAATATCTGCTTCTAAATCCAAAACGCAGCTATCTAACAGAACGGTTGTCAATGTGTGCACTCAACTTCCAGAGTTAAACCCGTGTGTGGATTCAGAGGTCTGCAAACACTTTCTCTGCAGAGTACCAAAACAGGCGTTTTCAGCCCATTACCGGCATATGGAAGAAACAGCAGTAAGCAAAGGGAAATATCTGCTTCTAAATCCAAAACGCAGCTATCTAACAGAACGGTTGTCAATGTGTGCACTCAACTTCCAGAGTTAAACCCGTGTGTGGATTAAGCAGTCTGCAAACACTTTCTCTGCAGAGTCCCAAAACAGGCGTTTTCAGCCCATTACCGGCATATGGAAGAAACAGAAGTCAGCACAGGGAAATATCTGCTTCTAAATGCAAAACGCAGCAATCTAACAGAACGGTTGTCAATGTGTGCACTCAACTTCCAGAGTTAAACGCGTGTGTGGATTCAGCAGTCTGCAAACACTTTCTCTGCAGAGTCCCAAAACAGGCGTTTTCAGCCCATTACCGGCATATGGAAGAAACAGCAGTCAGCACAGAGAAATATCTGCTTCTAAATCCAAAACGCAGCTATCTAACAGAACGGCTGTCAATGTGTGCACTCAACTTCCAGAGTTTAACCCGTGTGTGGATTCAGCAGTCTGCAAACACTTTCTCTGCAGAGTCCCAAAACAGGCGTTTTCAGCCCATTACCGGCATATGGAAGAAACAGCAGTATGCCCTTGGATATATCTGCTTCTAAATCCAAAACGCAGCTATCTAACAGAACGGTTGTTAATGTGTGCACTCAACTTCCAGAGTTAAACCCGTGTGTGGATTCAGCAGTCTGCACACACTTTCTCTGTAGAGTCCCAAAACAGGCGTTTTCAGCCCATTACCGGCATATGGAAGAAACAGCAGTAAGCACAGGGAAATATCTGCTTCTAAATCCAAAACGCAGCTATCTAACAGAACGGTTGTCAATGTGTGCACTCAACTTCCAGAGTTAAACCCGTGTGTGGATTCAGCAGTCTGCAAACACTTTCTCTGCAGAGTCCCAAAACAGGCGTTTTCAGCCCATTACCGGCATATGGAAGAAACAGCAGTCAGCACAGGGAAATATCTGCTTCTAAATCCAAAACGCAGCTATCTAGCAGAATGGTTGTCAATGTGTGCACTCAACTTCCAGAGTTAAACCCGTGTGTGGATTCAGCAGTCTGCAAACACTTTCTCTGCAGAGTCCCAAAACAGGCGTTTTCAGCCCATTACCGGCATAAGGAAGAAACAGCAGTCAGCACAGGGAAATATCTGCTTCTAAATCCAAAACGCAGCTATCTAACAGAACGATTGTCAATGTGTGCACTCAACTTCCAGAGTTAAACCCGTGTGTGGATTCAGCATCTGCAAACACTTTCTCTGCAGAGTCTCAAAACAGGCGTTGTCAGCCCATTACCGGCATATGGAAGAAACAGCAGTAAGCCCAGGGAAATATCGGCTTCTAAATCCAAAACGCAGCTTTCTAGCAGAACGATTGTCAATGTGTGCACTCAACTTCCAAAGTTAAACCCGTGTGTGGATTCAGCAGTCTGCAAACACTTTCTCTGCAGAGTCCCAAAACAGGCGTTTTCAGCCCATTACCGGCATATGGAAGAAACAGCAGTAAGCCCAGGGAAATAACTTCTTCTAAATCCAAAACGCAGCTATCTAACAGAATGGTTGTCAATGTGTGCGCTCAACTTCCAGAGTTAAACCCGTGTGTGGATTCAGCAGTCTGCAAACACTTTCTCTGCAGAGTCCCAAAACAGGCGTTTTCAGCCCATTACCGGCATATGGAAGAAACAGCAGTAAGCACAGGGAAATATCTGCTTCTAAATCCAAAACGCAGCTATCTAACAGAACGGTTGTCAATCTGTGCACTCAATTTCCACAGTTAAACCCGTGTGTGGATTCAGCAGTCTGCAAACACTTTCTCTGCAGAGTCCCAAGACAGGCGTTTTCAGCCCATTACCGGCATATGGAAGAAACAGCAGTAAGCACAGGGAAATATCTCCTTCTAAATCCAAAACGCAGCTATCTAACAGAACGGTTGTCAATGTGTGCACTCAACTTCCAGATTTAAACCCGTGTGTGGATTCAGCAGTCTGCAAACACTTTCTCTGCAGAGTCCCAAAACAGGCGTTTTCAGCCCATTACCGGCATATGGAAGAAACAGCAGTAAGCACAGGGAAATATCTGCTTCTAAATCCAAAACGCAGCTATCTAACAGAACGGTTGTCAATGTGTGCACTCAACTTCCAGAGTTAAACCCGTGTGTGGATTCAGCAGTCTGCAAACACTTTCTCTGCAGAGTCCCAAAACAGGCGTTTTCAGCCCATTACCGGCATATGGAAGAAACAGCAGTAAGCAAAGGGAAATATCTGCTTCTAAATCCAAAACGCAGCTATCTAACAGAACGGTTGTCAATGTGTGCACTCAACTTCCAGAGTTAAACCCGTGTGTGGATTCAGCATTCTGCAAACACTTTCTCTGCAGAGTCCCAAAACAGGCGTTTTCAGCCCATTACCGGCATATGGAAGAAACAGCAGTCAGCACAGGGAAATATCTGCTTCTAAATGCAAAACGCAGCTATCTAACAGAACGGTTGTCAATGTGTGCACTCAACTTCCAGAGTTAAACCCGTGTGTGGATTCAGCAGTCTGCAAACACTTTCTCTGCAGAGTCCCAAAACAGGCGTTTTCAGCCCATTACCGGGATATGGAAGAAACAGCAGTCAGCACAGGGAAATATATGCTTCTAAATCCAAAACGCAGCTATCTAACAGAACGGTTGTCAATGTGTGCACTCAACTTCCAGAGTTAAACCCGTGTGTGGATTCAGCAGTCTGCAAACACTTTCTCTGCAGAGTCCCAAAACAGGCGTTTTCAGCCCATTACTGGCATATGGAAGAAACAGCAGTATGCCAATGGATATATCTGCTTCTAAATCCAAAACGCAGCTATCTAACAGAACGGTTGTTAATGTGTGCACTCAACTTCGAGAGTTAAACCCGTGTGTGGATTCAGCAGTCTGCAAACACTTTCTCTGCAGAGTCCCAAAACAGGCGTTTTCAGCCCATTACCGGCCTATGGAAGAAACAGCAGTAAGCACAGGGAAATATCTGCTTCTAAATCCAAAACGCAGCTATCTAACAGAACGGTTGTCAATGTGAGCACTCAACTTCCAGAGTTAAACCCGTGTGTGGATTCAGCAGTCTGCAAACACTTTCTCTGCAGAGTCCCAAAACAGGCGTTTTCAGCCCATTACCGGCATATAGAAGAAACAGCAGTAAGCACAGGGAAATATCCGCTTCTAAATCCAAAACGCAGCTATCTAACAGAACGGTTGTCAATGTGTGCACTCAACTTCCAGAGTTAAACCCGTGTGTGGATTCAGCAGTCTGCAAACACTTTCTCTGCAGAGTCCCAAAACAGGCGTTTTCAGCCCATTACCGGGCTATGGAAGAAACAGCAGGAAGCACAGGGAAATATCTGCTTCTAAATCCAAAACGCAGCTATCTAACAGAAGGGTTGTCATTGTGTGCACTCAACTTCCAGAGTTAAACCCGTGTGTGGATTCAGCAGTCTGCAAACACTTTCTCTGCAGAGTCCCAAAACAGGCGTTTTCAGCCCATTACCGGCATATGGAAGAAACAGCAGTCAGCACAGGGAAATATCTGCTTCTAAATCTAAAACGCAGCTATCTAACAGAACGGTTTTCAATTTGTGCACTCAATTTCCAGAGTTAAACCGGTGTGTGGATTCAGCAGTCTGCAAACACTTTCTCTGCAGAGTCCCAAAACAGGCGTTTTCAGCCCATTACCGGCATATGGAAGAAACAGCAGTAAGCACAGGGAAATATCTGCTTCTAAATCCAAAACGCAGCTATCTAACAGAACGGTTGTCAATGTGTGCACTCAACTTCCAGAGTTAAACCCGTGTGTGGATTCAGCAGTCTGCAAACACTTTCTCTGCAGAGTCCCAAAACAGGCGTTTTCAGCCCATTACCGGCATATGGAAGAAACAGCAGTAAGCCCAGGGAAGTATTTGCTTCTAAATACAAAACGCTGCTATCTAACAGAACGGTTGTCAATGTGTGCACTCAACTTCCAGAGTTAAACCCGTGTGTGGATTCAGCAGTCTGCAAACACTTTCTCTGCAGAGTCCCAAAACAGGCGTTTTCAGCCCATTACCGGCATATGGAAGAAACAGCAGTAAGCACAGGTAAATATCTGCTTCTAAATCCAAAACGCAGCTATCTAACAGAACGGTTGTCAATGTGTGCACTCAACTTCCAGAGTTAAACCCGTGTGTGGATTCAGCAGTCTGCAAACACTTTCTCTGCAGAGTCCCAAAACAGGCGTTTTCAGCCGATTACCGGCATATGGAAGAAACAGCAGTCAGCACAGGGAAATATCTGCTTCTAAATGCAAAACGCAGCTATCTAACAGAACGGTTGTCAATGTGTGCACTCAACTTCCAGAGTTAAACCCGTGTGTGGATTCAGCAGTCTGCAAACACTTTCTCTGCAGAGTCCCAAAACAGGCATTTTCAGCCCATTACCGGCATATGGAAGAAACAGCAGTAAGCACAGGGAAATATCTGCTTCTAAATCCAAAACGCAGCTATCTAACAGAACGGTTGTCAATGTGTGCACTCAACTTCCAGAGTTAAACCCGTGTTTGGATTCAGCAGTCTGCAAACACTTTCTCTGCAGAGTCCCAAAACAGGAGTTTTCAGCCGATTACCGGCATATGGAAGAAACAGCAGTAAGCACAGGGAAATATCTGCTTCTAAATCCAAAACGCAGCTACCTAACAGAACGGTTGTCAATGTGTGCACTCAACTTCCAGAGTTAAAGCCGTGTGTGGATTCAGCAGTCTGCAAACACTTTCTCTGCAGAGTCCCAAAACAGGCGTTTTCAGCCCATTACCGGTATATGGAAGAAACAGCAGTAAGCACAGGGAAATATCTGCTTCTAAATCCAAAACGCAGCTATCTAACAGAACGGTTGTCAATGTGTGCACTCAACTTCCAGAGTTAAAACCGTGTGTGGATTCAGCAGTCTGCAAACACTTTCTCTGCAGAGTCCCAAAACAGGCGTTTTCAGCCCATTACCGGCATATGGAAGAAACAGCAGTAAGCAAAGGGAAATATCTGCTTCTAAATCCAAAACGCAGCTATCTAACAGAACGGTTGTCAATGTGTGCACTCAACTTCCAGAGTTAAACCCGTGTGTGGATTCAGCATTCTGCAAACACATTCTCTGCAGAGTCCCAAAACAGGCGTTTTCAGCCCATTACCGGCATATGGAAGAAACAGCAGTCAGCACAGGGAAATATCTGCTTCTAAATGCAAAACGCATCTATCTAAAAGAACGGTTGTCAATGTGTGCACTCAACTTCCAGAGTTAAACCCGTGTGTGGATTCAGCAGTCTTCAAACACTTTCTCTGCAGAGTCCCAAAACAGGCGTTTTCAGCCCATTACCGGCATATGGAAGAAACAGCAGTAAGCACAGGGAAATATCTGCTTCTTAATCCAAAACGCAGCTATCTAACAGAATGGCTGTCAATCTGTGCACTCAACTTCCAGAGTCAAACCCGTGTGTGGATTCAGCAGTCTGCAAACACTTTCTCTGCAGAGTCCCAAAACGGGCGTTTTCAGCCCATTACCGGCATATGGAAGAAACAGCAGTAAGCACAGGGAAATATCTGCTTCTAAATCCAAAACGCAGCTATGTAACGGAACGGTTGTCAATGTGTGCACTCAACTTCCAGAGTTAAACCCGTGTGTGGATTCAGCAGTCTGCAAACACTTTCTCTGCAGTTTGCCAAAACAGGCGTTTTCAGCCCATTACCGGCATATGGAAGAAACAGCAGTAAGCACAGGGAAATATCTGCTTCTAAATACAAAACGCAGCTATCTAACAGAACGGTTGTCAATGTGTGCACTCAACTTCCAGAGTTAAACCCGTGTGTGGATTCAGCAGTCTGCAAACACTTTCTCTGCAGAGTCCCAAAACAGGCGTTTTCAGCCCATTACCGGCATATGGGAGAAACAGCAGTCAGCACAGGGAAATATCTGCTTCTAAATCCAAAACGCAGCTATCTAACAGAACGGTTGTCAATGTGTGCACTCAACTTCCAGAGTTAAACCCGTGTGTGGATTCAGCATTCTGCAAACACTTTCTCTGCAGAGTCCCAAAACAGGCGTTTTCAGCCCATTACCGGCATATGGAAGAAACAGCAGTAAGAACAGGGAAGTATCTGCTTCTAAATCCAAAACGCAGCTATCTAAAAGAACGGTTGTCAATGTGTGCACTCAACTTCCAGAGTTAAAGCCGTGTGTGGATTCAGCAGTCTGCAAACACTTTCTCTGCAGAGTCCCAAAACAGGCGTTTTCAGCCCATTACCGGCATATGGAAGAAACAGCAGTCAGCCCAGGGAAATATCTGCTTCTAAATCCAAAACGCAGCTATCTAACAGAACGGTTGTCAATGTGTGCACTCAACTTCCAGAGTTAAACCCGTGTGTGGATTCAGCAGTCTGCAAACACTTTCTCTGCAGAGTCCCAAAACAGGCGTTTTCAGCCCATTACCGGCATATGGAAGAAACAGCAGTCTGCACAGGGAAATATCTGCTTCTAAATCCAAAACGCAGCTATCTAACAGAACGGCTGTCAATCTGTGCACTCGACTTCCAGAGTTAAACCCGTGTGTGGATTCAGCAGTCTGCAAACACTTTCTCTGCAGAGTCCCAAAACAGGCGTTTTCAGCCCATTACCGGCATATGGAAGAAACAGCAGTAAGCACAGGGAAATATCTGCTTCTAAATCCAAAACGCAGCTATCTAACAGAACGGTTGTCAATGTGTGCACTCAACTTCCAGAGTTAAACCCGTGTGTGGATTCAGCAGTCTGCAAACACTTTCTCTGCAGAGTCCCAAAACAGGCGTTTTCAGCCCATTACCGGCATATGGAAGAAACAGCAGTAAGCACAGGGAAATATCTGCTTCTAAATCCAAAACGCAGCTATCTAACAGAACGGTTGTCAATGTGTGCACTCAACTTCCAGAGTTAAACCCGTGTGTGGATTCAGCAGTCTGCAAACACTTTCTCTGCAGAGTCCCAAAACAGGCGTTTTCAGCCCATTACCGGCATATGGAAGAAACGGCAGCAAGCACAGGGAAATATCTGCTTCTAAATCCAAAACGCAGCTATCTAACAGAACGGTTGTCAATGGGTGCACTCAACTTCCAGAGTTAAACCCATGTGTGGATTCAGAAGTCTGCAAACACTTTCTCTGCAGAGTCCCAAAACAGGCGTTTTCAGCCCATTACCGGCTTATGGAAGAAACAGCAGTAAGCACAGGGAAATATCTGCTTCTAAATCCAAAACGCAGCTATCTAACAGAACGGTTGTCAATGTGTGCACTCAACTTCCAGAGTTAAACCCGTGTGTGGATTCAGAAGTCTGCAAACACTTTCTCTGCAGAGTCCCAAAACAGGCGTTTTCAGCCCATTACCGGCATATGGAAGAAACAGCAGTAAGCACAGGGAAATATCTGCTTCTAAATCCAAAACGCAGCTATTTAACAGAACGGTTGTCAATGTGTGCACTCAACTTCCAGAGTTAAACCCGTGTGTGGATTCAGCAGTCTGCAAACACTTTCTCTGCAGAGTCCCAAAACAGGCGTTTTCAGCCCATTACCGGCATATGGAAGAAACAGCAGTCTGCACAGGGAAATATCTGCTTCTAAATCCAAAACGCAGCTATCTAACAGAACGGCTGTCAATCTGTGCACTCGACTTCCAGAGTTAAACCCGTGTGTGGATTCAGCAGTCTGCAAACACTTTCTCTGCAGAGTCCCAAAACAGGCGTTTTCAGCCCATTACCGGCATATGGAAGAAACAGCAGTAAGCACAGGGAAATATCTGCTTCTAAATCCAAAACGCAGCTATCTAACAGAACGGTTGTCAATGTGTGCACTCAACTTCCAGAGTTAAACCCGTGTGTGGATTCAGCAGTCTGCAAACACTTTCTCTGCAGAGTCCCAAAACAGGCGTTTTCAGCCCATTACCGGCATATGGAAGAAACAGCAGTAAGCACAGGGAAATATCTGCTTCTAAATCCAAAACGCAGCTATCTAACAGAACGGTTGTCAATGTGTGCACTCAACTTCCAGAGTTAAACCCGTGTGTGGATTCAGCAGTCTGCAAACACTTTCTCTGCAGAGTCCCAAAACAGGCGTTTTCAGCCCATTACCGGCATATGGAAGAAACGGCAGCAAGCACAGGGAAATATCTGCTTCTAAATCCAAAACGCAGCTATCTAACAGAACGGTTGTCAATGTGTGCACTCAACTTCCAGAGTTAAAGCCGTGTGTGGATTCAGCAGTCTGCAAACACTTTCTCTGCAGAGTCCCAAAACAGGCGTTTTCAGCCCATTACCGGCATATGGAAGAAACAGCAGTAAGCACAGGGAAATATCTGCTTCTAAATCCAAAACGCATCTATCTAAAAGAACGGTTTTCAATGTGTGCACTCAACTTCCAGAGTTAAACCCGTGTGTGGATTCAGCAGTCTTCAAACACTTTCTCTGCAGAGTCCCAAATCAGGCGTTTTCAGCCCATTACCGGCATATGGAAGAAACAGCAGTAAGCACAGGGAAATATCTGCTTCTTAATCCAAAACGCAGCTCTCTAACAGAATGGCTGTCAATGTGTGCTCTCAACTTCCAGAGTTAAACCCGTGTGTGGATTCAGCAGTCTGCAAACACTTTCTCTGCAGAGTCCCAAAACGGGCGTTTTCAGCCCATTACCGGCATATGGAAGAAACAGCAGTAAGCACAGGGAAATATCTGCTTCTAAATCCAAAACGCAGCTATGTAACGGAACGGTTGTCAATGTGTGCACTCAACTTCCAGAGTTAAACCCGTGTGTGGATTCAGCAGTCTGCAAACACTTACTCTGCACTTTGCCAAAACAGGCGTTTTCAGCCCATTACCGGCATATGGAAGAAACAGCAGTAAGCACAGGGAAATATCTGCTTCTAAATACAAAACGCAGCTATCTAACAGAACGGTTGTCAACGTGTGCACTCAACTTCCAGAATTAAACCCGTGTGTGGATTCAGCAGTCTGCAAACACTTTCTCTGCAGAGTCCCAAAACAGGCGTTTTCAGCCCATAACCGGCATATGGAAGAAACAGGAATAATCACAGGGAAATATCTGCTTCTAAATCCAAAACGCAGCTATGTAACGGAACGGTTGTCAATGTGTGCACTCAACTTCCAGAATTAAACCCGTGTGTGGATTCAGCAGTCTGCAAACACTTTCTCTGCAGAGTCCCAAAACAGGCGTTTTCAGCCCATTACCGGCATATGGAAGAAACAGCAGTAAGCACAGGGAAATATCTGCTTCTAAATCCAAAACGCAGCTATCTAACAGAACGGTTGTCAATCTGTGCACTCAACTTCCAGAGTTAAAGCCGTGTGTGGATTCAGCAGTCTGCAAACACTTTCTCTGCAGAGTCCCAAAACAGGCGTTTTCAGCCCATTACCGGCATATGGAAGAAACAGCAGTCAGCCCAGGGAAATATCTGCTTCTAAATCCAAAACGCAGCTATTTAACAGAACGGTTGTCAATGTGTGCACTCAACTTCCAGAGTTAAACCCGTGTGTGGATTCAGCAGTCTGCAAACACTTTCTCTGCAGAGTCCCAAAACAGGCGTTTTCAGCCCATTACCGGCATATGGAAGAAACAGCAGTCAGCACAGGGAAATATCTGCTTCTAAATCCAAAACGCAGCTATCTAACAGAACGGCTGTCAATGTGTGCACTCGACTTCCAGAGTTAAACCCGTGTGTGGATTCAGCAGTCTGCAAACACTTTCTCTGCAGAGTCCCAAAACAGGCGTTTTCAGCCCATTACCGGCATATGGAAGAAACAGCAGTAAGCACAGCGAAATATCTGCTTCTAAATCCAAAACGCAGCTATCTAACAGAACGGTTGTCAATGTGTGCACTCAACTTCCAGAGTTAAACCCGTGTGTGGATTCAGCAGTCTGCAAACACTTTCTCTGCAGAGTCCCAAAACAGGCGTTTTCAGCCCATTACCGGCATATGGAAGAAACAGCAGTAAGCACAGGGAAATATCTGCTTCTAAATCCAAAACGCAGCTATCTAACAGAACGGTTGTCAATGTGTGCACTCAACTTCCAGAGTTAAACCCGTGTGTGGATTCAGAAGTCTGCAAACACTTTCTCTGCAGAGTCCCAAAACAGGCGTTTTCAGCCCATTACCGGCATATGGAAGAAACAGCAGTAAGCACAGGGAAATATCTGCTTCTAAATCCAAAACGCAGCTATCTAACAGAACGGTTGTCAATGTGTGCACTCAACTTCCAGAGTTAAACCCGTGTGTGGATTCAGCATTCTGCAAACACTTTCTCTGCAGAGTCCGAAAACAGGCGTTTTCAGCCCATTACCGGCATATGGAAGAAACAGCAGTCAACCCAGGGAAATATCTGCTTCTAAATCCAAAACGCAGCTATCTAACAGAACGCTTGTCAATGTGTGCACTCAACTTCCAGAGTTAAACCCGTGTGTGGATTCAGCAGTCTGCAAACACTTTCTCTGCAGAGTCACAAAACAGGCGTTTTCAGCCCATAACCGGCATATGGAAGAATCAGGAGTAATCACAGGGAAATATCTGCTTCTAAATCCAAAACGCAGCTATGTAACGGAACGGTTGTCAATGTGTGAACTCAACTTCCAGAATTAAACCCGTGTGTGGATTCAGCAGTCTGCAAACACTTTCTCTGCAGAGTCCCAAAACAGGCGTTTTCAGCCCATTACCGGCATATGGAAGAAACAGCAGTCAGCACAGGGAAATATCTGCTTCTAAATCCAAAACGCAGCTATATAACAGAACGGTTGTCAATGTGTGCACTCAACTTCCAGAGTTAAACCCGTGTGTGGATTCAGCAGTCTGCAAACACTTTCTCTGCAGAGTCCCAAAACAGGCGTTTTCAGCCCATTACCGGCCTATGGAAGAAACAGCAGTAAGCACAGGGAAATATCTGCTTCTAAATCCAAAACGCAGCTATCTAACAGAACGGTTGTCAATGTGTGCACTCAACTTCCAGAGTTAAACCCGTGTTTGGATTCAGAAGTCTGCAAACACTTTCACTGCAGAGTCCCAAAACAGGCGTTTTCAGCCCATTACCGGCATAAGGAAGAAACAGCAGTAAGCACAGGGAAATATCTGCTTCTAAATCCAAAACGCAGCTATCTAACAGAACAGTTGTCAATGTGTGCACTCAACTTCCAGAATTAAACCCCTGTGTGGATTCAGCAGTCTGCAAACACTTTCTCTGCAGAGCCCCATTACAGGCGTTTTTAGCCCATTACCGGCATATGGAAGAAACGGCAGCAAGCACAGGGAAATATCTGCTTCTAAATCCAAAACGCAGCTATCTAACAGAACGGTTGTCAATGTGTGCACTCAACTTCCAGAGTTAAAGCCGTGTGTGGATTCAGCAGTCTGCAAACTCTTTCTCTGCAGAGTCCCAAAACAGGCGTTTTCAGCCCATTACCGGCATATGGAAGAAACAGCAGTCAGCCCAGGGAAATATCTGCTTCTAAATCCAAAACGCAGCTATTTAACAGAACGGTTGTCAATGTGTGCACTCAACTTCCAGAGTTAAACCCGTGTGTGGATTCAGCAGTCTGCAAACACTTTCTCTGCAGAGTCCCAAAACAGGCGTTTTCAGCCCATTACCGGCATATGGAAGAAACAGCAGTCAGCACAGGGAAATATCTGCTTCTAAATCCAAAACGCAGCTATCTAACAGAACGGCTGTCAATGTGTGCACTCGACTTCCAGAGTTAAACCCGTGTGTGGATTCAGCAGTCTGCAAACACTTTCTCTGCAGAGTCCCAAAACAGGCGTTTTCAGCCCATTACCGGCATATGGAAGAAACAGCAGTAAGCACAGCGAAATATCTGCTTCTAAATCCAAAACGCAGCTATCTAACAGAACGGTTGTCAATGTGTGCACTCAACTTCCAGAGTTAAACCCGTGTGTGGATTCAGCAGTCTGCAAACACTTTCTCTGCAGAGTCCCAAAACAGGCGTTTTCAGCCCATTACCGGCATATGGAAGAAACAGCAGTAAGCACAGGGAAATATCTGCTTCTAAATCCAAAACGCAGCTATCTAACAGAACGGTTGTCAATGGGTGCACTCAACTTCCAGAGTTAAACCCATGTGTGGATTCAGAAGTCTGCAAACACTTTCTCTGCAGAGTCCCAAAACAGGCGTTTTCAGCCCATTACCGGCTTATGGAAGAAACAGCAGTAAGCACAGGGAAATATCTGCTTCTAAATCCAAAACGCAGCTATCTAACAGAACGGTTGTCAATGTGTGCACTCAACTTCCAGAGTTAAACCCGTGTGTGGATTCAGAAGTCTGCAAACACTTTCTCTGCAGAGTCCCAAAACAGGCGTTTTCAGCCCATTACCGGCATATGGAAGAAACAGCAGTCAGCCCAGGGAAATATCTGCTTCTAAATCCAAAACGCAGCTATTTAACAGAACGGTTGTCAATGTGTGCACTCAACTTCCAGAGTTAAACCCGTGTGTGGATTCAGCAGTCTGCAAACACTTTCTCTGCAGAGTCCCAAAACAGGCGTTTTCAGCCCATTACCGGCATATGGAAGAAACAGCAGTCTGCACAGGGAAATATCTGCTTCTAAATCCAAAACGCAGCTATCTAACAGAACGGCTGTCAATCTGTGCACTCGACTTCCAGAGTTAAACCCGTGTGTGGATTCAGCAGTCTGCAAACACTTTCTCTGCAGAGTCCCAAAACAGGCGTTTTCAGCCCATTACCGGCATATGGAAGAAACAGCAGTAAGCACAGGGAAATATCTGCTTCTAAATCCAAAACGCAGCTATCTAACAGAACGGTTGTCAATGTGTGCACTCAACTTCCAGAGTTAAACCCGTGTGTGGATTCAGCAGTCTGCAAACACTTTCTCTGCAGAGACCCAAAACAGGCGTTTTCAGCCCATTACCGGCATATGGAAGAAACAGCAGTAAGCACAGGGAAATATCTGCTTCTAAATCCAAAACGCAGCTATCTAACAGAACGGTTGTCAATGTGTGCACTCAACTTCCAGAGTTAAACCCGTGTGTGGATTCAGCAGTCTGCAAACACTTTCTCTGCAGAGTCCCAAAACAGGCGTTTTCAGCCCATTACCGGCATATGGAAGAAACGGCAGCAAGCACAGGGAAATATCTGCTTCTAAATCCAAAACGCAGCTATCTAACAGAACGGTTGTCAATGTGTGCACTCAACTTCCAGAGTTAAAGCCGTGTGTGGATTCAGCAGTCTGCAAACACTTTCTCTGCAGAGTCCCAAAACAGGCGTTTTCAGCCCATTACCGGCATATGGAAGAAACAGCAGTCAGCCAAGGGAAATATCTGCTTCTAAATCCAAAACGCATCTATCTAAAAGAACGGTTGTCAATGTGTGCACTCAACTTCCAGAGTTAAACCCGTGTGTGGATTCAGCAGTCTTCAAACACTTTCTCTGCAGAGTCCCAAAACAGGCGTTTTCAGCCCATTACCGGCATATGGAAGAAACAGCAGTAAGCACAGGGAAATATCTGCTTCTTAATCCAAAACGCAGCTCTCTAACAGAATGGCTGTCAATGTGTGCTCTCAACTTCCAGAGTTAAACCCGTGTGTGGATTCAGCAGTCTGCAAACACTTTCTCTGCAGAGTCCCAAAACGGGCGTTTTCAGCCCATTACCGGCATATGGAAGAAACAGCAGTAAGCACAGGGAAATATCTGCTTCTAAATCCAAAACGCAGCTATGTAACGGAACGGTTGTCAATGTGTGCACTCAACTTCCAGAGTTAAACCCATGTGTGGATTCAGCAGTCTGCAAACACTTTCTCTGCACTTTGCCAAAACAGGCGTTTTCAGCCCATTACCGGCATATGGAAGAAACAGCAGTAAGCACAGGGAAATATCTGCTTCTAAATACAAAACGCAGCTATCTAACAGAACGGTTGTCAACGTGTGCACTCAACTTCCCGAATTAAACCCGTGTGTGGATTCAGCAGTCTGCAAACACTTTCTCTGCAGAGTCCCAAAACAGGCGTTTTCAGCCCATAACCGGCATATGGAAGAAACAGGAATAATCACAGGGAAATATCTGCTTCTAAATCCAAAACGCAGCTATGTAACGGAACGGTTGTCAATGTGTGCACTCAACTTCCAGAATTAAACCCGTGTGTGGATTCAGCAGTCTGCAAACACTTTCTCTGCAGAGTCCCAAAACAGGCGTTTTCAGCCCATTACCGGCATATGGAAGAAACAGCAGTAAGCACAGGGAAATATCTGCTTCTAAATCCAAAACGCAGCTATCTAACAGAACGGTTGTCAATGTGTGCACTCAACTTCCAGAGTTAAACCCGTGTGTGGATTCAGCGGTCTGCAAACACTTTCTCTGCAGAGTCCCAAAACAGGCGTTTTCAGCCCATTACCGGCATATGGAAGAAACAGCAGTAAGCACAGGGAAATATCTGCTTCTAAATCCAAAACGCAGCTATTTAACAGAACGGTTGTCAATGTGTGCACTCAACTTCCAGAGTTAAACCCGTGTGTGGATTCAGCAGTCTGCAAACACTTTCTCTGCAGAGTCCCAAAACAGGCGTTTTCAGCCCATTACCGGCATATGGAAGAAACAGCAGTCAGCCCAGGGAAATATCTGCTTCTAAATCCAAAACGCAGCTATTTAACAGAACGGTTGTCAATGTGTGCACTCAACTTCCAGAGTTAAACCCGTGTGTGGATTCAGCAGTCTGCAAACACTTTCTCTGCAGAGTCCCAAAACAGGCGTTTTCAGCCCATTACCGGCATATGGAAGAAACAGCAGTAAGCACAGGGAAATATCTGCTTCTAAATCCAAAACGCAGCTATCTAACAGAACGGCTGTCAATGTGTGCACTCAACTTCCAGAGTTAAACCCGTGTGTGGATTCAGCAGTCTGCAAACACTTTCTCTGCAGAGTCCCAAAACAGGCATTTTCAGCCCATTACCGGCATATGGAAGAAACAGCAGTAAGCACAGGGAAATATCTGCTTCTAAACCCAAAACGCAGCTATCTAACAGAACGGTTGTCAATGTGTGCACTCAACTTCCAGAGTTAAACCCGTGTGTGGATTCAGCAGTCTGCAAACACTTTCTCTGCAGAGTCCCAAAACAGGCGTTTTCAGCCCATTTCCGGCCAATGGAAGAAACAGCAGTAAGCACAGGGAAATATCTGCTTCTAAATCCAAAACGCAGCTATCTAACAGAACGGTTGTCAATGTGTGCACTCAACTTCCAGAGTTAAACCAGTGTTTGGATTCAGAAGTCTGCAAACACTTTCTCTGCAGAGTCCCAAAACAGGCGTTTTCAGCCCATTACCGGCATATGGAAGAAACAGCAGTCAGCACAGGGAAATATCTGCTTCTAAATCCAAAACGCAGCTATCTAACAGAACGGTTGTCAATGTGTGCACTCAACTTCCAGAGTTAAACCCGTGTGTGGATTCAGCAGTCTGCAAACACTTTCTCTGCAGAGTCCCAAAACAGGCGTTTTCAGCCTATTACCGGCATATGGAAGAAACAGCAGTAAGCACAGGGAAATATCTGCTTCTAAATCCCAAACGCAGCTATCTAACAGAACGGTTGTCAATGTGTGCACTCAACTTCCAGAGTTAAACCCGTGTGTGGATTCAGCAGTCTGCAAACACTTTCTCTGCAGAGTCCCAAAACAGGCGTTTTCAGCCCATTACCGGCATATGGAAGAAACAGCAGTAAGCACAGGGAAATATCTGCTTCTAAATCCAAAACGCAGCTATCTAACAGAACGGTGGTCAATGTGTGCACTCAACTTCCAGAGTTAAACCCGTGTGTGGATTCAGCAGTCTGCACACACTTTCTCTGCAGAGTCCCAAAACAGGCGTTTTCAGCCCATTACCGGCCTATGGAAGAAACAGCAGTAAGCACAGGGAAATATCTGCTTCTAAATCCAAAACGCAGCTATCTAACAGATCGGTTGTCAATGTGTGCACTCAACTTCCAGAGTTAAACCCGTGTTTGGATTCAGAAGTCTGCAAACACTTTCTCTGCAGAGTCCCAAAACAGGCATTTTCAGCCCATTACCGGCCTATGGAAGAAACAGCAGTAAGCACAGGGAAATATCTGCTTCTAAATCCAAAACGCAGCTATCTAACAGAACGGTTGTCAATGTGTGCACTCAACTTCCAGAGTTAAACCCGTGTGTGGATTCAGCAGTCTGCAAACACTTTCTCTGCAGAGTCCCAAAACAGGCGTTTTCAGCCTATTACCGCCATATGGAAGAAACAGCAGTAAGCACAGGGAAATATCTGCTTCTAAATCCAAAACCCAGCTATGTAACAGAAGGGTTGTCAATGTGTGCACTCAACTTCCAGAGTTAAACCCGTGTGTGGATTCAGCAGTCTGCAAACACTTTCTCTGCAGAGTCCCAAAACAGGCGTTTTCAGCCCATTACCGGCATATGGAAGAAACAGCAGTAAGCACAGGGAAATATCTGCTTCCAAATCCAAAACGCAGCTATCTAACAGAACGGTTGTCAATGTGTGCACTCAACTTCCAGAGTTAAACCCGTGTGTGGATTCAGCAGTCTGCAAACACTTTCTGTGCAGAGTCACAAAACAGGCGTTTTCAGCCCATAACCGGCATATGGAAGAAACAGGAGTAATCACAGGGAAATATCTGCTTCTAAATCAAAAACGCAGCTATGTAACGGAACGGTTGTCAATGTGTGCACTCAACTTCCAGAATTAAACCCGTGTGTGGATTCAGCAGTCTGCAAACACTTTCTCTGCAGAGTCCCAAAACAGGCGTTTTCAGCCCATTACCGGCATATGGAAGAAACAGCAGTAAGCACAGGGAAATATCTGCTTCTAAATCCAAAACGCAGCTATCTAACAGAACGGTTGTCAATGTGTGCACTCAACTTCCAGAGTTAAACCCGTGTGTGGATTCAGCAGTCTGCAAACACTTTCTCTGCAGAGTCCCAAAACAGGCGTTTTCAGCCCATTACCGGCCTATGGAAGAAACAGCAGTAAGCACAGGGCAATATGTGCTTCTAAATCCAAAACGCAGCTATGTAACGGAACGGTTGTCAATGCGTGCACTCAACTTCCAGAATTAAACCCGTGTGTGGATTCAGCAGTCTGCAAACACTTTCTCTGCAGAGTCCGAAAACAGGCGTTTTCAGCCCATTACCGGCATATGGAAGAAACAGCAGTCAGCACAGGGAAATATCTGCTTCTAAATCCAAAACGCAGCTATCTAACAGAACGGCTGTCAATGTGTGCACTCAACTTCCAGAGTTAAACCCGTGTGTGGATTCAGCAGTCTGCAAACACTTTCTCTGCAGAGTCCCAAAACAGGTGTTTTCAGCCCATTACCGGCATATGGAAGAAACAGCAGTCAGCACAGGGAAATATCTGCTTCTAAATCCAAAACGCAGCTATCTAACAGAACGGTTGTCAATGTGTGCACTCAACTTCCAGAGTTAAACCCGTGTGTGGATTCAGCAGTCTGCAAACACTTTCTCTGCAGAGTCCCAAAACAGGCGTTTTCAGCCCATTACCGGCCAATGGAAGAAACAGCAGTAAGCACAGGGAAATATCTGCTTCTAAATCCAAAACGCAGCTATCTAACAGAACGGTTGTCAATGTGTGCACTCAACTTCCAGAGTTAAACCCGTGTGTGGATTCAGCAGTCTGCAAACACTTTCTCTGCAGAGTCCCAAAACAGGCGTTTTCAGCCCATTACCGGCCTATGGAAGAAACAGCAGTAAGCACAGGGCAATATCTGCTTCTAAATCCAAAACGCAGCTATGTAACGGAACGGTTGTCAATGTGTGCACTCAACTTCCAGAGTTAAACCCGTGTGTGGATTCAGCAGTCTGCAAACACTTTCTCTGCAGAGTCCCAAAACAGGCGTTTTCAGCCCATTACCGGCATATGGAAGAAACAGCAGTAAGCACAGGGAAATATCTGCTTCTAAATCCAAAACGCAGGTATCTAACAGAACGGTTGTCAATGTGTGCACTCAACTTCCAGAGTTAAACCCGTGTGTGGATTCAGCAGTCTGCAAACACTTTCTCTGCAGAGTCCCAAAACAGGCGTTTTCAGCCTATTACCGGCATATGGAAGAAACAGCAGTAAGCACAGGGAAATATCTGCTTCTAAATCCAAAACGCAGCAATGTAACAGAACGGTTGTCAATGTGTGCACTCAACTTCCAGAGTTAAACCCGTGTGTGGATTCAGCAGTCTGCAAACACTTTCTCTGCAGAGTCCCAAAACAGGCGTTTTCAGCCCATTACCGGCATATGGAAGAAACAGCAGTAAGCACAGGGAAATATCTGCTTCTAAATCCAAAACGCAGCTATCTAACAGAACGGTTGTCAATGTGTGCACTCAACTTCCAGAGTTAAACCCGTGTGTGGATTCAGCAGTCTGCAAACGCTTTCTCTGCAGAGTCACAAAACAGGCGTTTTCAGCCCATAACCGGCATATGGAAGAAACAGGAGTAATCACAGGGAAATATCTGCTTCTAAATCCAAAACGCAGCTATGTAACGGAACGGTTGTCAATGTGTGCACTCAACTTCCAGAGTTAAACCCGTGTGTGGATTCAGCAGTCTGCAAACACTTTCTCTGCAGTTTGACAAAACAGGCGTTTTCAGCCCATTACCGGCATATGGAAGAAACAGCAGTAAGCACAGGGAAATATCTGCTTCTAAATCCAAAACGCAGCTATCTAACAGAACGGCTGTCAATGTGTGCACTCAACTTCCAGAGTTAAACCCGTGTGTGTATTCAGCAGTCTGCAAACACTTTCTCTGCAGAGTCACAAAACAGGCGTTTTCAGCCCATAACCGGCATATGGAAGAAACAGGAATAATCACAGGGAAATATCTGCTTCTAAATCCAAAACGCAGCTATGTAACGGAACGGTTGTCAATGTGTGCACTCAACTTCCAGAATTAAACCCGTGTGTGGATTCAGCAGTCTGCAAACACTTTCTCTGCAGAGTCCCAAAATAGGCGTTTTCAGCCCATAACCGGCATATGGAAGAAACAGGAATAATCACAGGGAAATATCTGCTTCTAAATCCAAAACGCAGCTATCTAACAGAACGGTTGTCAATGTGTGCACTCAACTTCCAGAGTTAAAGCCGTGTGTGGATTCAGCAGTCTGCAAACACTTTCTCTGCAGAGTCCCAAAACAGGAGTTTTCAGCCCATTACGGGCATATGGAAGAAACAGCAGTCAGCCCAGGGAAATATCTGCTTCTAAATCCAAAACGCAGCTATCTAACAGAACGGTTGTCAATGTGTGCACTCAACTTCCAGAGTTAAACCCGTGTGTGGATTCAGCAGTCTGCAAACACTTTCTCTGCAGAGTCCCAAAACAGGCGTTTTCAGCCCATTACCGGCATAAGGAAGAAACAGCAGTCAGCACAGGGAAATATCTGCTTCTAAATCCAAAACGCAGCTATCTAACAGAACGGCTGTCAATGTGTGCACTCAACTTCCAGAGTTAAACCCGTGTGTGGATTCAGCAGTCTGCAAACACTTTCTCTGCAGAGTCCCAAAACAGGCGTTTTCAGCCCATTACCGGCATATGGAAGAAACAGCAGAAAGCACAGGGAAATATCTGCTTCTAAATCCAAAACGCAGCTATCTAACAGAACGGTTGTCAATGTGTGCACTCAACTTCCAGAGTTAAACCCGTGTGTGGATTCAGCAGTCTGCAAACACTTTCTCTGCAGAGTCCCAAAACAGGCGTTTTCAGCCCATTACCGGCATATGGAAGAAACAGCAGTAAGCACAGGGAAATATCTGCTTCTAAATCCAAAACGCAGCTATCTAACAGAACGGTTGTCAATGTGTGCACTCAACTTCCAGAGTTAAACCCGTGTGTGGATTCAGAAGTCTGCAAACACTTTCTCTGCAGAGTCCCAAAACAGGCGTTTTCAGCCCATTACCGGCATATGGAAGAAACAGCAGTAAGCACAGGGAAATATCTGCTTCTAAATCCAAAACGCAGCTATCTAACAGAACGGCTGTCAATGTGTGCACTCAACTTCCAGGGTTAAACCCGTGTGTGGATTCAGCAGTCTGCAAACACTTTCTCTGCAAAGTCCCAAAACAGGCGTTTTCAGCCCATTACCGGCATATGGAAGAACCAGCAGTAAGCACAGGGAAATATCTGCTTCTAAATCCAAAACGCAGCTATCTAACAGAACGGTTGTCAATGTGTGCACTCAACTTCCAGAGTTAAACCCGTGTGTGGATTCAGAAGTCTTCAAACACTTTCTCTGCAGAGTCCCAAACAGGCGTTTTCAGCCCATTACCGGCATATGGAAGAAACAGCAGTCAGCACAGGGAAATATCTGCTTCTAAATCCAAAACGCAGCTATCTAACAGAACGGTTGTCAATGTGTGCACTCAACTTCCAGAGTTAAACCCGTGTGTGTATTCAGCAGTCTGCAAACACTTTCTCTGCAGAGTCCCAAAACAGGCGTTTTCAGCCTATTACCGGCATATGGAAGAAACAGCAGTAAGCACAGGGAAATATCTGCTTCTAAATCCAAACCCCAGCTATGTAACAGAACGGTTGTCAATGTGTGCACTCAACTTCCAGAGTTAAACCCGTGTGTGGATTCAGCATTCTGCAAACACTTTCTCTGCAGAGTCCCAAAACAGGCGTTTTCAGCCCATTACCGGCATATGGAAGAAACAGCAGTAAGCACAGGGAAATATCTGCTTCTAAATCCAAAACGCAGCTATCTAACAGAACGGTTGTCAATGTGTGCACTCAACTTCCAGAGTTAAACCCGTGTGTGGATTCAGCAGTCTGCAAACACTTTCTCTGCAGAGTACCAAAACAGGCGTTTTCAGCCCATTACCGGCATATGGAAGAAACAGCAGTAAGCACAGGGAAATATCTGCTTCTAAATCCAAAACGCAGCTATCTAACAGAACGGCTGTCAATGTGTGCACTCAACTTCCAGAGTTAAACCCGTGTGTGGATTCAGCAGTCTGCAAACACTTTCTCTGCAGAGTCCCAAAACGGGCGTTTTCAGCCCATTACCGGCATATGGAAGAAACAGCAGTAAGCACAGGGAAATATCTGCTTCTAAATCCAAAACGCAGCTATGAAACGGAACGGTTGTCAATGTGTGCACTCAACTTCCAGAGTTAAACCCGTGTGTGGATTCAGCAGTCTGCAAACACTTTCTCTGCAGTTTGCCAAAACAGGCGTTTTCAGCCCATTACCGGCATATGGAAGAAACAGCAGTAAGCACAGGGAAATATCTGCTTCTAAATCCAAAACGCAGCTATCTAACAGAACGGCTGTCAATGTGTGCACTCAACTTCCAGAGTTAAACCCGTGTGTGTATTCAGCAGTCTGCAAACACTTTCTCTGCAGAGTCACAAAACAGGCGTTTTCAGCCCATAACCGGCATATGGAAGAAACAGGAATAATCACAGGGAAATATCTGCTTCTAAATCCAAAACGCAGCTATGTAACGGAACGGTTGTCAATGTGTGCACTCAACTTCCAGAATTAAACCCGTGTGTGGATTCAGCAGTCTGCAAACACTTTCTCTGCAGAGTCCCAAAACAGGCGTTTTCAGCCCATTACCGGCATATGGAAGAAACAGCAGTAAGCACAGGGAAATATCTGCTTCTAAATCCAAAACGCAGCTATCTAACAGAACGGTTGTCAATGTGTGCACTCAACTTCCAGAGTTAAAGCCGTGTGTGGATTCAGCAGTCTGCAAACACTTTCTCTGCAGAGTCCCAAAACAGGCGTTTTCAGCCCATTACCGGCATATGGAAGAAACAGCAGTCAGCCCAGGGAAATATCTGCTTCTAAATCCAAAACGCAGCTATCTAACAGAACGGTTGTCAATGTGTGCACTCAAGTTCCAGAGTTAAACCCATGTGTGGATTCAGCAGTCTGCAAACACTTTCTCTGCAGAGTCCCAAAACAGGCGTTTTCAGCCCATTACCGGCATATAGAAGAAACAGCAGTCAGCACAGGGAAATATCTGCTTCTAAATCCAAAACGCAGCTATCTAACAGAACGGCTGTCAATGTGTACACTCAACTTCCAGAGTTAAACCCGTGTGTGGATTCAGCAGTCTGCAAACACTTTCTCTGCAGAGTCCCAAAACAGGCGTTTTCAGCCCATTACCGGCATATGGAAGAAACAGCAGGAAGCACAGGGAAATATCTGCTTCTAAATCCAAAACGCAGCTATCTAACAGAACGGTTGTCAATGTGTGCACTCAACTTCCAGAGTTAAACCCGTGTGTGGATTCAGAAGTCTGCAAACACTTTCTCTGCAGAGTCCCAAAACAGGCGTTTTCAGCCCATTACCAGCATATGGAAGAAACAGCAGTAAGCACAGGGAAATATCTGCTTCTAAATCCAAAACGCAGCTATCTAACAGAACGGTTGTCAATGTGTGCACTCAACTTCCAGAGTTAAACCCGTGTGTGGATTCAGCATTCTGCAAACACTTTCTCTGCAGAGTCCCAAAACAGGCGTTTTCAGCCCATTACCGGCATATGGAAGAAACAGCAGTCAACCCAGGGAAATATCTGCTTCTAAATTCAAAACGCAGCTATCTAACAGAACGGTTGTCAATGTGTGCACTCAACTTCCAGAGTTAAACCCGTGTGTGGATTCAGCAGTCTGCAAACACTTTCTCTGCAGAGTCCCAAAACAGGCGTTTTCAGCCCATTACCGGCATATGGAAGAAACAGCAGTAAGCACAGGGAAATATCTGCTTCTAAATCCAAAACGCAGCTATCTAACAGAACGGCTGTCAATGTGTGCACTCAACTTCCAGAGTTAAACCCGTGTGTGGATTCAGCAGTCTGCAAACACTTTCTCTGCAGAGTCCCAAAACAGGCGTTTTCAGCCCATTACCGGCATAAGGAAGAAACAGCAGTAAGCACAGGGAAATATCTGCTTCTAAATCCAAAACGCAGCTATCTAACAGAACGGTTGTCAATGTGTGCACTCAACTTCCAGAGTTAAACCCGTGTGTGGATTCAGCAGTCTGCAAACACTTTCTCTGCAGAGTCCCAAAACAGGCGTTTTCAGCCCATTACCGGCCAATGGAAGAAACAGCAGTAAGCACAGGGAAATATCTGCTTCTAAATCCAAAACGCAGCTATCTAACAGAACGGTTGTCAATGTGTGCACTCAACTTCCAGAGTTAAACCCGTGTGTGGATTCAGAAGTCTGCAAACACTTTCTCTGCAGAGTCCCAAAACAGGCGTTTTCAGCCCATTACCGGCATATGGAAGAAACAGCAGTCAGCACAGGGAAATATCTGCTTCTAAAACCAAAACGCAGCTATCTAACAGAACGGTTGTCAATGTGTGCACTCAACTTCCAGAGTTAAACCCGTGTGTGGATTCAGCAGTCTGCAAACACTTTCTCTGCAGAGTCCCAAAACAGGCGTTATCAGCCTATTACCGGCATATGGATGAAACAGCAGTAAGCACAGGGAAATATCTGCTTCTAAATCCAAACCCCAGCTATGTAACAGAACGGTTGTCAATGTGTGCACTCAACTTCCAGAGTTAAACCCCTGTGTGGATTCAGCAGTCTGCAAACACTTTCTCTGCAGAGTCCCAAAACAGGCGTTTTCAGCCCATTACAGGCAAATGGAAGAAACAGCAGTAAGCACAGGGAAATATCTGCTTCTAAATCCAAAACGCAGCTATCTAACAGAACGGTTGTCAATGTGTGCACTCAACTTCCAGAGTTAAACCGGTGTGTGGATTCAGCAGTCTGCAAACATTTTCTCTGCAGAGTCCTAAAACAGGCGTTTTCAGCCCATAACCGGCATATGGAAGAAACAGCAGTAAGCACAGGGAAATAACTGCTTCTAAATCCAAAACGCAGCTATGTAACGGAACGGTTGTCAATGTGTGCACTCAACTTCGAGAGTTAAACCAGTGTGTGGATTCAGCAGTCTGCAAACACTTTCTCTGCAGAGTGCCAAAACAGGCGTTTTCAGCCCATTACCCGCATATGGAAGAAACAGCAGTAAGCACAGGGAAATATCTGCTTCTAAATCCAAAACGCAGCTATCTAACAGAACGGTTGTCAATGTGCGCACTCAACTTCCAGAGTTAAACCCGTGTGTGGATTCAGCAGTCTGCAAACACTTTCTCTGCAGAGTCACAAAACAGGCGTTTTCAGCCCATAACCGGCATAAGGAAGAATCAGGAGTAATCACAGGGAAATATCTGCTTCTAAATCCAAAACGCAGCTATGTAACGGAACGGTTGTCAATGTGTGCACTCAACTTCCAGAATTAAACCCGTGTGTGGATTCAGCAGTCTGCAAACACTTTCTCTGCAGAGTCCCAAAACAGGCGTTTTCAGCCCATTACCGGCATATGGAAGAAACGGCAGCAAGCACAGGGAAATATCTGCTTCTAAATCCAAAACGCAGCTCTCTAACAGAACGGTTGTCAATGTGTGCACTCAACTTCCAGAGTTAAAGCCGTGTGTGGATTCAGCAGTCTGCAAACACTTTCTCTGCAGAGTCCCAAAACAGGCGTTTTCAGCCCATTACCGGCATATGGAAGAAACAGCAGTCAGCACAGGGAAATATCTGCTTCTAAATCCAAAACGCAGCTATCTAACAGAACGGTTGTCAATGTGCACACTGAACTTCCAGAGTTAAACCCGTGTGTGGATTCAGCAGTCTGCAAACACTTTCTCTGCAGAGTCCCAAAACAGGCGTTTTCAGCCCATTACCGGCATATGGAAGAAACAGCAGTAAGCACAGGGCAATATCTGCTTCTAAATCCAAAACGCAGCTGTCTAACAGAACGGCTGTCAATGTGTGCACTCAACTTCCAGAGTTAAACCCGTGTGTGGATTCAGCAGTCTGCAAACACTTTCTCTGCAGAGTCCCAAAACAGGCGTTTTCAGCCCATTACCGGCATATGGAAGAAACAGCAGTAAGCACAGGGAAATATCTGCTTCTAAATCCAAAACGCAGCTATCTAACAGAACGGTTGTCAATGTGTGCACTCAACTTCCAGAGTTAAACCCGTGTGTGGATTCAGCATTCTGCAAACACTTTTTCTGCAGAGTCCCAAAACAGGCGTTTTCAGCCCATTACCGGCCAATGGAAGAAACAGCAGTAAGCACAGGGAAATATCTGCTTCTAAATCCAAAACGCAGCTGTCTAACAGAACGGTTGTCAATGTGTGCACTCAACTTCCAGAGTTAAACCCGTGTGTGGATTCAGAAGTCTGCAAACACTTTCTCTGCAGAGTCCCAAAACAGGCGTTTTCAGCCCATTACCGGCATATGGAAGAAACAGCAGTAAGCACAGGGAAATATCTGCTTCTAAATCCAAAACGCAGCTATCTAAGAGAACGGTTGTCAATGTGTGCACTCAACTTCCAGAGTTAAACCCGTGTGTGGATTCAGCAGTCTGCAAACACTTTCTCTGCAGAGTCCCAAAACAGGCGTTTTCAGCCCATTACCGGCATATGGAAGAAACAGCAGTAAGCACAGGGAAATATCTCCTGCTAAATCCAAAACGCAGCTATCTAACAGAACGGTTGTCAATGTGTGCACTCAACTTCCAGAGTTAAACCCCTGTGTGGCTTCAGCAGTCTGCAAACACTTTCTCTGCAGAGTCCCAAAACAGGCGTTTTCAGCCCATTACCGGCATATGGAAGAAACAGCAGTCAGCACAGGGAAATATCTGCTTCTAAATCCAAAACGCAGCTATCTAACAGAACGGTTGTCAATGTGTGCACTCAACTTCCAGAGTTAAACCCGTGTGTGGATTCAGCAGTCTGCAAACATTTTCTCTGCAGAGTCCTAAAACAGGCGTTTTCAGCCCATAACCGGCATATGGAAGAAACAGCTGTAAGCACAGGGAAATAACTGCTTCTTAATCCAAAACGCAGCTATGTAACGGAACGGTTGTCAATGTGTGCACTCAACTTCCAGAGTTAAACCAGTGTGTGGATTCAGCAGTCTGCAAACACTTTCTCTGTAGAGTGCCAAAACAGGCGTTTTCAGCCCATTACGCGCATATGGAAGAAACAGCAGTAAGCCCAGGGAAATATCTGCTTCTAAATCCAAAACGCAGCTATCTAACAGAACGGTTGTCAATGTGTGCACTCAACTTCCAGAGTTAAACCCGTGTGTGGATTCAGCAGTCTGCAAACCCTTTCTCTGCAGAGTCACAAAACAGGCGTTTTCAGCCCATAACCGGCATATGGAAGAAACAGGAGTAATCACAGGGAAATATCTGCTTCTAAATCCAAAACGCAGCTATGTAACGGAACGGTTGTCAATGTGTGCACTCAACTTCCAGAATTAAACCCGTGTGTGGATTCAGCAGTCTGCAAACACTTTCTCTGCAGAGTCCCAAAACAGGCGTTTTCAGCCCATTACCGGCATATGGAAGAAACGGCAGCAAGCACAGGGAAATATCTGCTTCTAAATCCAAAACGCAGCTATCTAACAGAACGGTTGTCAATGTGTGCACTCAACTTCCAGAGTTAAAGCCGTGTGTGGATTCAGCAGTCTGCAAACACTTTCTCTGCAGAGTCCCAAAACAGGCGTTTTCAGCCCATTACCGGCATATGGAAGAAACAGCAGTCAGCCCTGGGAAATATCTGCTTCTAAATCCAAAACGCAGCTATCTAACAGAACGGTTGTCAATGTGTGCACTCAACTTCCAGAGTTAAACCCGTGTGTGGATTCAGCAGTCTGCAAACACTTTCTCTGCAGAGTCCCAAAACAGGCGTTTTCAGCCCATTACCGGCATATGGAAGAAACAGCAGTAAGCACAGGGCATTATCTGCTTGTAAATCCAAAACGCAGCTATCTAACAGAACGGCTGTCAATGTGTGCACTCAACTTCCAGAGTTAAACCCGTGTGTGGATTCAGCAGTCTGCAAACACTTTCTCTGCAGAGTCCCAAAACAGGCGTTTTCAGCCCATTACCGGCATATGGAAGAAACAGCAGTAAGCACAGGGAAATATCTGCTTCTAAATCCAAAACGCAGCTATCTAACAGAACGGTTGTCAATGTGTGCACTCAACTTCCAGAGTTAAACCCGTGTGTGGATTCAGCATTCTGCAAACACTTTCTCTGCAGAGTCCCAAAACAGGCGTTTTCAGCCCATTACCGGCATATGGAAGAAACAGCAGTAAGCACAGGGAAATATCTGCTTCTAAATCCAAAACGCAGCTATCTAACAGAACGGTTGTCAATGTGTGCACTCAACTTCCAGAGTTAAACCCGTGTGTGGATTCAGAAGTCTGCAAACACTTTCTCTGCAGAGTCCCAAAACAGGAGTTTTCAGCCCACTAAAGGCATATGGAAAAAACAGCAGTAAGCCCAGGGAAATATCTGCTTCTAAATCCAAAACGCAGCTATCTAACAGAACGGTTGTCAATGTGTGCACTCAACTTCCAGAGCTAAACCCGTTTGTGGATTCAGCAGTCTGCAAACACTTTCTCTGCAGAGTCACAAAACAGGCGTTTTCAGCCCATAACCGGCATAGGGAAGAAACAGCAGTAAGCACAGTGAAATAACTGCTTCTAAATCCAAAACGCAGCTATGTAACGGAACGGTTGTCAATGTGTGCACTCAACTTCCAGAGTTAAACCCGTGTGTGGATTCAGCAGTCTGCAAACACTTTCTCTGCAGAGTCCCAAAACAGGCGTTTTCAGCCCATTACCGGCATATGGAAGAAACAGCAGTAAGCACAGGGAAATATCTGCTTCTAAATCCAAAACGCAGCTGTCTAACAGAACGGTTGTCAATGTGTGCACTCAACTTCCAGAGTTAAACCCGTGTGTGGATTCAGCAGTCTGCAAACATTTTCTCTGCAGAGTCCTAAAACAGGCGTTTTCAGCCCATAACCGGCATATGGAAGAAACAGCAGTAAGCACAGGGAAATAACTGCTTCTAAATCCAAAATGCAGCTATGTAACGGAACGGTTGTCAATGTGTGCACTCAACTTCCAGAGTTAAACCCGTGTGTGGATTCAGCAGTCTGCAAACACTTTCTCTGCAGAGTCACAAAACAGGCGTTTTCAGCCCATAACCGGCATATGGAAGAAACAGGAGTAATCACAGGGAAATATTTGCTTCTTAATCCAAAACGCAGCTATGTAACGGAACGGTTGTCAATGTGTGCACTCAACTTCCAGAATTAAACCCGTGTGTGGATTCAGCAGTCTGCAAACACTTTCTCTGCAGAGTCCCAAAACAGGCGTTTTCAGCCCATTACCGGCATATGGAAGAAACAGCAGCAAGCACAGGGAAATATCTGCTTCTAAATCCAAAACGCAGCTATCTAACAGAACGGTTGTCAATGTGTGCACTCAACTTCCAGAGTTAAAGCTGTGTGTGGATTCAGCAGTCTGCAAACACTTTCTCTGCAGAGTCCCAAAACAGGCGTTTTCAGCCCATTACCGGCATATGGAAGAAACAGCAGTCAGCCCAGGGAAATATCTGCTTCTAAATTCAAAACGCAGCTATCTAACAGAACGGTTGACAATGTGTGCACTCAACTTCCAGAGTTAAACCCGTGTGTGGATTCAGTAGTCTGCAAACACTTTCTCTGCAGAGTCCCAAAACAGGCGTTTTCAGCCCATTACCGGCATATGGAAGAAACAGCACTAAGAAAAGGGAAATATCTGCTTCTAAATCCAAAACGCAGCTATCTAACAGAACGGCTGTCAATGTGTGCACTCAACTTCCAGAGTTAAACCCGTGTGTGGATTCAGCAGTCTGCAAACACTTTCTCTGCAGAGTCCCAAAACAGGCGTTTTCAGCCTATTACCGGCATATGGAAGAAACAGTAGTAAGCACAGGGAAATATCTGTTTCTAAATCCAAAACCCAGCTATGTAACAGAACGGTTGTCAATGTGTGCACTCAACTTCCAGAGTTAAACCCGTGTGTGGATTCAGCAGTCTGCAATCACTTTCTCTGCAGAGTCCCAAAACAGGCGTTTTCAGCCCATTACCGGCATATGGAAGAAACAGCAGTAAGCACAGGGAAATATCTGCTTCTAAATCCAAAACGCAGCTATCTAACAGAACGGTTGTCAATGTGTGCACTCAACTTCCAGAGTTAAACCCGTGTGTGGATTCAGCAGTCTGCAAACATTTTCTCTGCAGAGTCCTAAAACAGGCGTTTTCAGCCCATAACCGGCATATGGAAGAAACAGCAGTAAGCACAGGGAAATAACTGCTTCTAAAACCAAAACACAGCTATCTAACAGAACGGTTGTCAATGTGTGCACTCAACTTCCAGAGTTAAACCCGTGTGTGGATTCAGCAGTCTGCAAACACTTTCTCTGCAGAGTGCCAAAACAGGCGTTTTCAGCCCATTACCGGCATAAGGAAGAAACAGCAGTAAGCACAGGGAAATATCTGCTTCTAAATCCAAAGCGCAGCTATCTAACAGAGCGGTTGTCAATGTGTGCACTCAACTTCCAGAGTTAAACCCGTGTGTGGATTCAGCAGTCTGCAAACATCTTCTCTGCAGAGTCACAAAACAGGCGTTTTCAGCCCATAACCGGCATATGGAAGAAACAGGAGTAATCACAGGGAAATATCTGCTTCTAAATCCAAAACGCAGCTATGTAACGGAACGGTTGTCAATGTGTGCACTCAACTTCCAGAATTAAACCTGTGTGTGGATTCAGCAGTCTGCAAACACTTTCTCTGCAGAGTCCCAAAACAGGCATTTTCAGCCCATTACCGGCATATGGAAGAAACAGCAGTAAGCACAGGGAAATATCTGCTTCTAAATCCAAAACACAGCTAGTAACAGAACGGTTGTCAATGTGTGCACTCAACTTCCAGAGTTAAACCCGTGTGTGGATTCAGCAGTCTGCAAACACTTTCTCTGCAGAGTCCCAAAGCAGGCGTTTTCAGCCCAATACCGGCATATGGAAGAAACAGCAGTCAGCCCAGGTAAATATCTGCTTCTAAATCCAAAACGCAGCTATCTAACAGAACGGTTGTCAATGTGTGCACTCAACTTCCAGAGTTAAACCCGTGTGTGGATTCAGCAGTCTGCAAACACTTTCTCTGCAGAGTCCCAAAACAGGCGTTTTCAGCCCGTTACCGGCATATGGAAGAAACAGCAGTCAACCCAGGGAAATATCTGCTTCTAAATCCAAAACGCAGCTATCTAACAGAACGGTTGTCAATGTGTGCACTCAACTTCCAGAGTTAAACCCGTGTGTGGATTCAGCAGTCTGCAAACACTTTCTCTGCAGAGTCCCAAAACAGGCGTTTTCAGCCCATTACTGGCATATGGAAGAAACAGCAGTAAGCACAGGGAAATATCTGCTTCTAAATCCAAAACGCAGCTATCTAACGGAACGGTTGTCAATGTGTGCACTCAACTTCCAGAGTTAAACCAGTGTGTGTATCTAGCAGTCTGCAAACACTTTCTCTGCAGAGTCCCAAAACAGGCGTTTTCAGCCCATTACCGGCATATGGAAGAAACAGCAGTAAGCACAGGGAAATATCTGCTTCTAAATCCAAAACGCAGCTATCTAACAGAACGGCTGTCAATGTGTGCACTCAACTTCCACAGTTAAACCCGTGTGTGGATTCAGCAGTCTGCAAACACTTTCTCTGCAGAGTCCCAAAACAGGCGTTTTCAGCCCATTACTGGCATATGGAAGAAACAGCAGTAAGCACAGGGAAATATCTGCTTCTAAATCCAAAACGCAGCTATCTAACGGAACGGTTGTCAATGTGTGCACTCAACTTCCAGAGTTAAACCAGTGTGTGTATCTAGCAGTCTGCAAACACTTTCTCTGCAGAGTCCCAAAACAGGCGTTTTCAGCCCATTACCGGCATATGGAAGAAACAGCAGTAAGCACAGGGAAATATCTGCTTCTAAATCCAAAACGCAGCTATCTAACAGAACGGCTGTCAATGTGTGCACTCAACTTCCACAGTTAAACCCGTGTGTGGATTCAGCAGTCTGCAAACACTTTCTCTGCAGAGTCCCAAAACAGGCGTTTTCAGCCCATTACCGGCATATGGAAGAAACAGCAGTAAGCAAAGGGAAATATCTGCTTCTAAATCCAAAACGCAGCTATCTAACAGACCGGTTGTCAATGTGTGCACTCAACTTCCAGAGTTAAACCCGTGTGTGGATTCAGCAGTCTGCAAACACTTTCTCTGCAGAGTCCCAAAACAGGCGTTTTCAGCCCATTACCGGCATATGGAAGAAACAGCAGTAAGCACAGGGAAATATCTGCTTCTAAATCCAAAACGCAGCTATCTAACAGAACGGTTGTCAATGTGTGCACTCAACTTCCAGAGTTAAACCCGTGTGTGGATTCAGCAGTCTGCAAACACTTTCTCTGCAGAGTCCCAAAACAGGCGTTTTCAGCCCATTACCGGCATATGGAAGAAACAGCAGTAAGCACAGGGAAATATCTGCTTCTAAATCCAAAATGCAGCTATCTAACAGAACGGTTGTCAATGTGTGCACTCAACTTCCAGAGTTAAACCCGTGTGTGGATTCAGCAGTCTGCAAACACTTTCTCTGCAGAGTCCCAAAACAGGCGTTTTCAGCCCATTACCGGCATATGGAAGAAACAGCAGTAAGCACAGGGAAATATCTGCTTCTAAATCCAAAACGCAGCTATCTAACAGAACGGTTGTCAATGTGTGCACTCAACTTCCAAAGTTAAACCCGTGTGTGGATTCAGCAGTCTGCAAACACTTTCTCTGCAGAGTCCCAAAACAGGCGTTTTCAGCCCATTACCGGCCTATGGAAGAAACAGCAGTAAGCACAGGGAAATATCTGCTTCTAAATCCAAAACGCAGCTATCTAACAGAACGGTTGTCAATGTGTGCACTCAACTTCCAGATTTAAACCCGTGTGTGGATTCAGCAGTCTGCAAACACTTTCTCTGCAGAGTCCCAAAACAGGCGTTTTCAGCCCATTACCGGCATATGGAAGAAACAGCAGTAAGCACAGGGAAATATCTGCTTCTAAATCCAAAACGCAGCTATGTAACAGAACGGTTGTCAATGTGTGCACTCAACTTCCAGAGTTAAACCCGTGTGTGGATTCAGCAGTCTGCAAACACTTTCTCTGCAGAGTCCCAAAACAGGCGTTTTCAGCCCATTACCGGCCTATGGAAGAAACAGCAGTAAGCACAGGGAAATATCTGCTTCTAAATCCAAAACGCAGCTATCTAACAGAACGGTTGTCAATGTGTGCACTCAACTTCCAGAGTTAAACCCGTGTGTGGATTCAGCAGTCTGCAAACACTTTCTCTGCAGAGTCCCAAAACAGGCGTTTTCAGCCCTTTACCGGCATATGGAAGAAACAGCAGTAAGCACAGGGAAATATCTGCTTCTAAATCCAAAACGCAGCTATCTAACAGAACGGCTGTCAATGTGTGCACTCAAGTTCCAGAGTTAAAGCCGTGTGTGGATTCAGCAGTCTGCAAACACTTTCTCTGCAGAGTCCCAAAGCAGGCGTTTTCAGCCCATTACCGGCATATGGAAGAAACAGCAGTCAACCCAGGGAAATATCTGCTTCTAAATCCAAAACGCAGCTATCTAACAGAACGGTTGTCAATGTGTGCACTCAACTTCCAGAGTTAAACCCGTGTGTGGATTCAGCAGTCTGCAAACACTTTCTCTGCAGAGTCCCAAAACAGGCGTTTTCAGCCCATTACCGGCATATGGAAGAAACAGCAGTAAGCACAGGGAAATATCTGCTTCTAAATCCAAAACACAGCTATCTAACAGAACGGCTGTCAATGTGTGCACTCAACTTCCAGAGTTAAACCCGTGTGTGGATTCAGCAGTCTGCAAACACTTTCTCTGCAGAGTCCCAAAACAGGCGTTTTCAGCCCATTACCGGCATATGGAAGAATCAGCAGCAAGCACAGGGAAATATCTGCTTCTAAGTCCAAAACGCAGCTATCTAACAGAACGGTTGTCAATGTGTGCACTCAACTTCCAGAGATAAACCCCTGTGTGGATTCAGCATTCTGTAAACACTTTCTCTGCAGAGTCCCAAAACAGACGTTTTCAGCCCATTACCGGCATATGGAAGAAACAGCAGTCAGCACAGGGAAATATCTGCTTCTAAAACTAATACGCAGCTATCTAACAGAACGGTTGTCAATGTGGGCACTCAACTTCCAGAGTTAAATCCGTGTGTGGATTCAGCAGTCTGCAAACACTTTCTCTGCAGAGTCCCAAAACAGGCGTTTTCAGCCCATTACCGGCATATGGAAGAAACAGCAGTAAGCACAGGGAAATATCTGCTTCTAAATCCAAAATGCAGCTATCTAACAGAACGGTTGTCAATGTGTGCACTCAACTTCCAGAGTTAAACCCGTGTGTGGATTCAGCAGTCTGCAAACACTTTCTCTGCAGAGTCCCAAAACAGGCGTTTTCAGCCCATTACCGGCATATGGAAGAAACAGCAGTAAGCACAGGGAAATACCTGCTTCTAAATCCAAAACACAGCTATCTAACAGAACGGTTGTCAATGTGTGCACTCAACTTCCAAAGTTAAACCCGTGTGTGGATTCAGCAGTCTGCAAACACTTTCTCTGCAGAGTCCCAAAACAGGCGTTTTCAGCCCATTACCGGCATATGGAAGAAACAGCAGTAAGCACAGGGAAATATCTGCTTCTAAATCCAAAACGCAGCTATCTAACAGAACAGTTGTCAATGTGTGCACTCAACTTCCAGAGTTAACGCCGTGTGTGGATTCAGCAGTCTGCAAACACTTTCTCTGCAGAGTCCCAAAACAGGCGTTTTCAGCCCATTACCGGCATATGGAAGAAACAGCAGTAAGCACAGGGAAATACCTGCTTCTAAATCCAAAACGCAGCTATCTAACAGAACGGTTGTCAATGTGTGCACTCAACTTCCAGAGTTAAACCCGTGTGTGGATTCAGCAGTCTGCAAACACTTTCTCTGCAGAGTCCCAAAACAGGCGTTTTCAGCCCATTACCGGCATATGGAAGAAACAGCAGTAAGCACAGGGAAATATCTGCTTCTAAATCCAAAACGCAGCTATCTAACAGAACAGTTGTCAATGTGTGCACTCAACTTCCAGAGTTAAACCCGTGTGTGGATTCAGCAGTCTGCAAACACTTTCTCTGCAGAGTCCCAAAACAGATGTTTTCAGCCCATTACCGGCATATGGAAGAAACAGCAGTCAGCACAGGGAAATATCTGCTTCTGAATCCAAAACGCAGCTATCTAACAGAACGGTTGTCAATGTGTGCACTCAACTTCCAGAGTTAAACCCGTGTGTGGATTCAGCAGTCTGCAAACAGTTTCTCTGCAGTGTCCCAAAACAGGCGTTTTCAGCCCATTACCGGCATATGGAAGAAACAGCAGTCAGCACAGGGAAATATCTGCTTCTAAATCCAAAACGCAGCTATCTAACAGAACGGTTCTCAATGTGTGCACTCAACTTCCAGAGTTAAACCCGTGTGTGGATTCAGCAGTCTGCAAACACTTTCTCTGCAGAGTCCCAAAACAGGCGTTTTCAGCCCATTACCGGCATATGGAAGAAACAGCAGTAAGCCCAGGGAAATATCTGCTTCTAAATCCAAAACGCAGCTATCTAACAGAACGGTTGTCAATGTGTGCACTCAACTTCCAGAGTTAAACCCGTGTGTGGATTCATCAGTCTGCAAACACTTTCTCTGCAGAGTCCCAAAACAGGCGTTTTCAGCCCATTACCGGCATATGGAAGAAACAGCAGTAAGCACAGGGAAATATCTGCTTCTAAATCCAAAACACAGCTAGTAACAGAACGGTTGTCAATGTGTGCACTCAACTTCCAGAGTTAAACCCGTGTGTGGATTCAGCAGTCTGCAAACACTTTCTCTGCAGAGTCCCAAAGCAGGCGTTTTCAGCCCATTACCGGCATATGGAAGAAACAGCAGTCAGCACAGGGAAATATCTGCTTCTAAATCCAAAACGCAGCTATCTAACAGAACGGTTGTCAATGTGTGCACTCAACTTCCAGAGTTAAACCCGTGTGTGGATTCAGCAGTCTGCAAACACTTTCTCTGCAGAGTCCCAAAACAGGCGTTTTCAGCCCGTTACCGGCATATGGAAGAAACAGCAGTCAACCCAGGGAAATATCTGCTTCTAAATCCAAAACGCAGCTATCTAACAGAACGGTTGTCAATGTGTGCACTCAACTTCCAGAGTTAAACCCGTGTGTGGATTCAGCAGTCTGCAAACACTTTCTCTGCAGAGTCCCAAAACAGGCGTTTTCAGCCCATTACCGGCATACGGAAGAAACAGCAGTAAGCACAGGGAAATATCTGCTTCTAAATCCAAAACGCAGCTATCTAACAGAACGGCTGTCAATGTGTGCACTCAACTTCCACAGTTAAACCCGTGTGTGGATTCAGCAGTCTGCAAACACTTTCTCTGCAGAGTCCCAAAACAGGTGTTTTCAGCCCATTACCGGCATATGGAAGAAACAGCAGTAAGCACAGGGAAATATCTGCTTCTAAATCCAAAACGCAGCTATCTAACAGAACGGCTGTCAATGTGTGCACTCAACTTCCAGAGTTAAACCCGTGTGTGGATTCAGCAGTCTGCAAACACTTTCTCTGCAGAGTCCCAAAACAGGCGTTTTCAGCCCATTACCGGCATATGGAAGAATCAGCAGCAAGCACAGGGAAATATCTGCTTCTAAATCCAAAACGCAGCTATCTAACAGAACGGTTGTCAATGTGTGCACTCAACTTCCAGAGATAAACCCCTGTGTGGATCCAGCACTCTGCAAACACTTTCTCTGCAGAGTCCCAAAACAGACGTTTTCAGCCCATTACCGGCATATGGAAGAAACAGCAGTAAGCACAGGGAAATATCTGCTTCTAAATCCAAAACGCAGCTATCTAACAGAACGGTTGTCAATGTGTGCACTCAACTTCCAGAGTTAAACCCGTGTGTGGATTCAGCAGTCTGCAAACACTTTCTCTGCAGAGTCCCAAAACAGGCGTTTTCAGCCCATTACCAGCATATGGAAGAAACAGCAGTCAGCAAAGGGAAATATCTGCTTCTAAAACCAAAACGCAGCTATCTAACAGAACGGTTGTCAATGTGTGCACTCAACTTCCAGAGTTAAACCCGTGTGTGGATTCAGCAGTCTGCAAACACTTTCTCTGCAGAGTCCCAAAACAGGCGTTTTCAGCCCATTACCGGCATATGGAAGAAACAGCAGTAAGCACAGGGAAATATCTGCTTCTAAATCCAAAATGCAGCTATCTAACAGAACGGTTGTCAATGTGTGTACTCAACTTCCAGAGTTAAACCCGTGTGTAGATTCAGCAGTCTGCAAACACTTTCTCTGCAGAGTCCCAAAACAGGCGTTTTCAGCCCATTACCGGCATATGGAAGAAACAGCAGTAAGCACAGGGAAATACCTGCTTCTAAATCCAAAACGCAGCTATCTAACAGAACGGTTGTCAATGTGTGCACTCAACTTCCAAAGTTAAACCCGTGTGTGGATTCAGCAGTCTGCAAACACTTTCTCTGCAGAGTCCCAAAACTGGCGTTTTCAGCCCATTACCGGCATATGGAAGAAACAGCAGTAAGCACAGGGAAATATCTGCTTCTAAATCCAAAACGCAGCTATCTAACAGAACAGTTGTCAATGTGTGCACTCAACTTCCAGAGTTAAAGCCGTGTGTGGATTCAGCAGTCTGCAAACACTTTCTCTGCAGAGTCCCAAAACAGGCGTTTTCAGCCCATTACCGGCATATGGAAGAAACAGCAGTAAGCACAGGGAAATATCTGCTTCTAAATCCAAAACGCAGCTATCTAACAGAACGGTTGTCAATGTGTGCACTCAACTTCCAGAGTTAAACCCGTGTGTGGATTCAGCAGTCTGCAAACACTTTCTCTGCAGAGTCCCAAAACAGGCGTTTTCAGCCCATTACCGGCATATGGAAGAAACAGCAGTAAGCACAGGGAAATATCTGCTTCTAAATCCAAAACGCAGCTATCTAACAGAACGGTTGTCAATGTGTGCACTCAACTTCCAGAGTTAAACCCGTGTGTGGATTCAGCAGTCTGCAAACACTTTCTCTGCAGAGTCCCAAAACAGGCGTTTTCAGCCCATTACCGGCATAAGGAAGAAACAGCAGTCAGCACAGGGAAATATCTGCTTCTGAATCCAAAACGCAGCTATCTAACAGAACTGTTGTCAATGTGTGCACTCAACTTCCAGAGTTAAACCCGTGTGTGGATTCAGCAGTCTGCAAACAGTTTCTCTGCAGTGTCCCAAAACAGGCGTTTTCAGCCCATTACCGGCATATGGAAGAAACAGCAGTCAGCACAGGGAAATATCTGCTTCTAAATCCAAAACGCAGCTATCTAACAGAACGGTTGTCAATGTGTGCACTCAACTTCCAGAGTTAAACCCGTGTGTGGATTCAGCAATCTGCAAACACTTTCTCTGCAGAGTCCCAAAAGAGGCGTTTTCAGCCCATTACCGGCATATGGAAGAAACAGCAGTAAGCCCAGGGAAATATCTGCTTCTAAATCCAAAACACAGCTATCTAACAGAACGGTTGTCAATGTGTGCACTCAACTTCCAGAGTTAAACCCGTGTGTGGATTCAGCATTCTGCAAACACTTTCTCTGCAGAGTCCCAAAACAGGCGTTTTCAGCCCATTACCGGCATATGGAAGAAACAGCAGTCAGCCCAGGGAAATATCTGCTTCTAAATCCAAAACGCAGCTATCTAACAGAACGGTTGTCAATGTGTGCACTCAACTTCCAGAGTTAAACCCGTGTGTGGATTCAGCAGTCTGAAAACACTTTCTCTGCAGAGTCCCAAAACAGGCGTTTTCAGCCCATTACCGGCATATGGAAGAAACAGCAGTCAGCCCAGGGAAATATCTGCTTCTAAATCCAAAACGCAGCTATCTAAAAGAACGGTTGTCAATGTGTGCACTCAACTTCCAGAGTTAAACCCGTGTGTGGATTCAGCAGTCTGAAAACACTTTCTCTGCAGAGTCCCAAAACTGGCGTTTTCAGCCCATTACCGGCATATGGAAGAAACAGCAGTAAGCACAGGGAAATATCTGCTTCTAAATCCAAAACGCAGCTATCTAACAGAACAGTTGTCAATGTGTGCACTCAACTTCCAGAGTTAAAGCCGTGTGTGGATTCAGCAGTCTGCAAACACTTTCTCTGCAGAGTCCCAAAACAGGCGTTTTCAGCCCATTACCGGCATATGGAAGAAACAGCAGTAAGCACAGGGAAATATCTGCTTCTAAATCCAAAACGCAGCTATCTAACAGAACGGTTGTCAATGTGTGCACTCAACTTCCAGAGTTAAACCCGTGTGTGGATTCAGCAGTCTGCAAACTCTTTCTCTGCAGAGTACCAAAACAGGCGTTTTCAGCCCATTACCGGCATATGGAAGAAACAGCAGTAAGCACAGGGAAATATCTGCTTCTAAATCCAAAACGCAGCTATCTAACAGAACGGTTGTCAATGTGTGCACTCAACTTCCAGAGTTAAACCCGTGTGTGGATTCAGCATTCTGCAAACACTTTCTCTGCAGAGTCCCAAAACAGGCGTTTTCAGCCCATTACCGGCATATGGAAGAAACAGCAGTCAGCCCAGGGAAATATCTGCTTCTAAATCCAAAACGCAGCTATCTAACAGAACGGTTGTCAATGTGTGCACTCAACTTCCAGAGTAAAACCCGTGTGTGGATTCAGCAGTCTGCAAACACTTTCTCTGCAGAGTGCCAAAACAGGCGTTTTCAGCCCATTACCGGCATATGGAAGAAACAGCAGTAAGCACAGGGAAATATCTGCTTCTAAATCCAAAACGCAGCTACCTAACAGAACGGTTGTCAATGTGTGCACTCAACTTCCAGAGTTAAACCCGTGTGTGGATTCAGCAGTCTGCAAACACTTTCTCTGCAGAGTCCCAAAACAGGCGTTTTCAGCCCATTACCGGCATATGGAAGAAACAGCAGTAAGCACAGGGAAATATCTGCTTCTAATTCCAAAACGCAGCTATCTAACAGAACGGTTGTCAATGGGTGCACTCAACTTCCAGAGTTAAACCCGTGTGTGGATTCAGCAGTCTGCAAACACTTTCTCTGCAGAGTCCCAAAACAGGCGTTTTCAGCCCATTACCGGCATATGGAAGAAACAGCAGTCAGCACAGGGTAATATCTGCTTCTAAATCCAAAACGCTGCTATCTAACAGAACGGTTGTCAATGTGTGCACTCAACTTCCAGAGTTAAACCCGTGTGTGGATTCAGCAGTCTGCAAACACTTTCTCTGCAGAGTCCCAAAACAGGCGTTTTCAGCCCATTACCGGCATATGGAACAAACAGCAGTCAGCACAGGGAAATATCTGCTTCTAAATCCAAAACGCAGCTATCTAACAGAACGGTTGTCAATGTGTGCACTCAACTTCCAGAGTTAAACCCGTGTGTGGATTCAGCAGTTTTCAAACATCTTCTCTGCAGAGTCCCAAACCAGGCGTTTTCAGCCCATTACCGGCATATGGAAGAAACGGCAGGAAGCCCAGGGAAATATCTGCTTCTAAATCCAAAACACAGCTATCTAACAGAACGGTTTTCAATGTGTGCACTCAACTTCCAGAGTTAAACCCGTGTGTGGATTCAGCACTCTGCAAACCCTTTCTCTGCAGAGTCCCAAAACAGGCGTTTTCAGCCCATTACCGGCATATGGAAGAAACAGCAGTAAGCACAGGGAAATATCTGCTTCTAAATCCAAAACGCAGCTATCTAACAGAACGGTTGTCAATGTGTGCACTCAACTTCCAGAGTTAAACCCGTGTGTGGACTCAGCAGTCTGCAAACACTTTCTCTGCAGAGTCCCAAAACAGGCGTTTTCAGCCCATTACCGGCATATGGAAGAAACAGCAATAAGCACAGGGAAATATCTGCTTCGAAATCCAAAACGCAGTTATCTAACAGAACGGTTGTCAATGTGTGCACTCAACTTCCAGAGTTAAACCGGTGTGTGGATTCAGCAGTCTGCAAACATCTTCTCTGCAGAGTCCCAAACCAGGCGTTTTCAGCACATTACCGGCATATGGAAGAAACAGCAGTAAGCCCAGGGAAATATCTGCTTCTAAATCCAAAACGCAGCTATCTAACAGAACGGCTGTCAATGTGTGCACTCAACTTCCAGAGTTAAACCCGTGTGTGGATTCAGCAGTCTGCAAACACTTTCTCTGCAGAGTCCCAAAACAGGCGTTTTCAGCCCATTACCGGCATATGGAAGAAACAGCAGTCAGCACAGGGAAATATCTGCTTCTAAATCCAAAACGCAGCTATCTAACAGAACGGTTGTCAATGTGTGCACTCAACTTCCAGAGTTAAACCCGTGTGTGGATTCAGCAGTCTGCAAACACTTTCTCTGCAGAGTCCCAAAACAGGCGTTTTCAGCCCATTACCTGCCTATGGAAAAACAGCAGTAAGCACAGGGAAATATCTGCTTCTAAATCCAAAACGCAGCTATCTAACAGAACGGTTGTCAATGTGTGCACTCAACTTCCAGAGTTAAACCCGTGTGTGGATTCAGCAGTCTGCAAACACTTTCTCTGCAGAGTCCCAAAACAGGCGTTTTCAGCACAGTACCGGCCTATGGAAGAAACAGCAGTAAGCCCAGGAAAATATCTGCTTCTAAATCCAAAACGCAGCTATCTAACAGAACGGTTGTCAATGTGTGCACTGAGCTTCCAGAGTTAAACCCGTGTGTGGATTCAGCAGTCTGCAAACACTTTCTCTGCAGAGTACCAAAACAGGCGTTTTCAGCCCATTACCCGCATATGGAAGAAACAGCAGTAAGCACAGGGAAATATCGGCTTCTAAATCCAAAACGCAGCTATCTAACTGAACGGTTGTCAATGTGTGCACTCAACTTCCAGAGTTAAACCCGTGTGTGGATTCAGCAGTCTGCAAACACTTTCTCTGCAGAGTCCCAAAACAGGCGTTTTCAGCCCATTACCGGCATATGGAAGAAACAGCAGTAAGCACAGGGAAATATCTGCTTCTAAATCCAAAACGCAGCTATCTAACAGAACGGTTGTCAATGTGTGCACTCAACTTCCAGAGTTAAACCCGTGTGTGGATTCAGCAGTCTTCAAACATCTTCTCTGCAGAGTCCCAAACCAGGCGTTTTCAGCCCATTACCGGCATATGGAAGAAACGGCAGGAAGCCCAGGGAAATATCTGCTTCTAAATCCAAAACGCAGCTATCTAACAGAACGGTTGTCAATGTGTGCACTCAACTTCCAGAGTTAAACCCGTGTGTGGATTCAGCAGTCTGCAAACATCTTCTCTGCAGAGTCCCAAACCAGCCGTTTTCAGCCCATTACCGGCATATGTAAGAAACGGCAGGAAGCCCAGGGAAATATCTGCTTCTAAATCCAAAACGCAGCTATCTAACAGAACGGTTGTCAATGTGTGCTCTCAACTTCCAGAGTTAAACCCGTGTGTGGATTCAGCACTCTGCAAACACTTTCTCTGCCGAGTCCCAAAACAGGCGTTTTCAGCCCATTACCGGCATATGGAAGAAACAGCAGTAAGCACAGGGAAATATCTGCTTCTAAATCCAAAATGCAGCTATCTAACAGAACGGTTGTCAATGTGTGCACTCAACTTCCAGAGTTAAACCCGTGTGTGGATTCAGCAGTCTGCAAACACTTTCTCTGCAGAGTCCCAAAACAGGCGTTTTCAGCCCATTACTGGCATATGGAAGAAACAGCAGTAAGCACAGGGAAATATCTGCTTCTAAATCTAAAACGCAGCTATCTAACAGAACGGTTGTCAATGTGTGCACTCAACTTCCAGAGGTAAACCCGTGTGTGGATTCAGCAGTCTGCAAACACTTTCTCTGCAGAGTCCCAAAACAGGCGTTTTCAGCCCATTACCGGCATATGGAAGAAACAGCAGTAAGCACAGGGAAATATCTGCTTCTAAACCCAAAACGCAGCTATCTAACAGAACGGTTGTCAATGTGTGCACTCAACTTCCAGAGTTAAACCCGTGTGTGGATTCAGCAGTCTGCAAACACTTTCTCTGCAGAGTCCCAAAACAGGCGTTTTCAGCCCATTACCGGCATATGGAAGAAACAGCAGTAAGCACAGGGAAATATCTGCTTCTAAATCCAAAAGGCAGCTATCTAACAGAACGGTTGTCAATGTGTGCACTCAATTTCCACAGTTAAACCCGTGTGTGGATTCAGCAGTCTGCAAACACTTTCTCTGCAGAGTCCCAAAACAGGCGTTTTCAGCCCATTACCGGCATATGGAAGAAACAGCAGTCAGCACAGGGAAATATCTGCTTCTTAATCCAAAACGCAGCTATCTAACAGAACGGTTGTCAATGTGTGCACTCAACTTCCAGAGTTAAACCCGTGTGTGGATTCAGCAGTCTGCAACCACTTTCTCTGCAGAGTCCCAAAACAGGCGTTTTCAGCCCATTACCGGCATATGGAAGAAACAGCAGTAAGCACAGGGAAATATCTGCTTCTAAATCCAAAACGCAGCTATCTAACAGAACGGTTGTCAATGTGTGCACTCAACTTCCAGAGTTAAACCCGTGTGTGGATTCAGCAGTCTGCAAACACTTTCTCTGCAGAGTCCCAAAACAGGCGTTTTCAGCCCATTACCGGCATATGGAAGAAACAGCAGTAAGCACAGGGAAATATCTGCTTCTAAATCCAAAACGCAGCTATCTAACAGAACGGTTGTCAATGTGTGCACTCAACTTCCAGAGTTAAACCCGTGTGTGGATTCAGCAGTCTGCAAACACTTTCTCTGCAGAGTCCCAAAACAGGCGTTTTCAGCCCATTACCGGCATATGGAAGAAACAGCAGTAAGCAGAGGGAAATATCTGCTTCTAAATCCAAAACGCAGCTATCTAACAGAACGGTTGTCAATGTGTGCACTCAACTTCCAGAGTTAAACCCGTGTGTGGATTCAGCAGTCTGCAAACACTTTCTCTGCAGAGTCCCAAAACAGGCGTTTTCAGCCCATTACCGGCATATGGATGAAACAGCAGTAAGCCCAGGGAAATATCTGCTTCTAAATCCAAAACGCAGCTATCTAACAGAACGGTTGTCAATGTGTGCACTCAACTTCCAGAGTTAAACCCGTGTGTGGATTCAGCAGTCTGCACACTCTTTCTCTGCAGAGTCCCAAAACAGGCGTTTTCAGCCCATTACCGGCATATGGAAGAAACAGCAGTAAGCCCAGGGAAATATCTGCTTCTAAATCCAAAACGCAACTATCTAACAGAACGGTTGTAAATGTGTGCACTCAACTTCCAGAGTTAAACCCGTGTGTGGATTCAGCAGTCTGCAAACACTTTCTCTGCAGAGTCCCAAAACAGGCGTTTTCAGCCCATTACCGGCATAAGGAAGAAACAGCAGTAAGCACAGGGAAATATCTGCTTCTAAATCCAAAACGCAGCTATCTAACAGAACGGTTGTCAATGTGTGCACTCAACTTCCAGAGTTAAACCCATGTGTGGATTCAGCAGTCTGCAAACACTTTCTCTGCAGAGTCCCAAAACAGGCGTTTTCAGCCCATTACCGGCATATGGAAGAAACAGCAGTCAGCACAGGGAAATATCTGCTTCTAAATCCAAAACGCAGCTATCTAACAGAACGGTTGTCAATGTGTGCACTCAACTTCCAGAGTTAAACCCGTGTGTGGATTAAGCAGTCTGCAAACACTTTCTCTGCAGAGTCCCAAAACAGGCGTTTTCAGCCCATTACCGGCATATGGACAAACAGCAGTAAGCCCAGGGAAATATCTGCTTCTAAATCCAAAACGCAGCTATCTAACAGAACGTTTGTCAATGTGTGCACTCAACTTCCAGAGTTAAACCCGTGTGTGGATTCAACAGTCTGCACACTCTTTCTCTGCAGAGTCCCAAAACAGGCGTTTTCAGCCCATTACTGGCATATGGAAGAAACAGCAGTAAGCCCAGGGAAATATCTGCTTCTAAATCCAAAACGCAACTATCTAACAGAACGGTTGTAAATGTGTGCACTCAACTTCCAGAGTTAAACCCGTGTGTGGATTCAGCAGTCTGCACACACTTTCTCTGCAGAGTCCCAAAACAGGCGTTTTCAGCCCATTACCGGCATATGGAAGAAACAGCAGTAAGCACAGGGAAATATCTGCTTCTAAATCCAAAACACAGCTATATAACAGAACGGTTGTCAATGTGTGCACTCAACTTCCAGAGTTAAACCCGTGTGTGGATTCAGAGGTCTGCAAACACTTTCTCTGCAGAGTCCCAAAACAGGCGTTTTCAGCCCATTACCGGCATATGGAAGAAACAGCAGTCAGCACAGGGAAATATCTGCTTCTAAATCCAAAACGCAGCTATCTAACAGAATGGTTGTCAATGTGTGCACTCAACTTCCAGAGTTAAACCCGTGTGTGGATTCAGCAGTCTGCAAACACTTTCTCTGCAGAGTCCCAAAACAGGCGTTTTCAGCCCATTACCGGGATATGGAAGAAACAGCAGTCAGCACAGGGAAATATCTGCTTCTAAATCCAAAACGCAGCTATCTAACAGAACGGTTGTCAATGTGTGCACTCAACTTCCAGAGTTCAACCCGTGTGTGGATTCAGCAGTCTGCAAACACTTTCTCTGCAGAGTCCCAAAACAGGCGTTTTCAGCCCATTACCGGCATTTGGAAGAAACAGCAGTAAGCCCAGGGAAAAACGCAGCTATCTAACAGAACGGTTTTCAAAGTGTGCACTCAACTTCCAGAGTTAAACCCGTGTGTGGATTCAGGAGTCTGCAAGCACTTTCTCTGCAGAGTCCCAAAACAGGCGTTTTCAGCCCATTACCGGCATATGGAAGAAACAGCAGTAAGCCCAGGGAAATATCTGCTTCTAAATCCAAAACGCAGCTATCTAACAGAACGGTTGTCAATGTGTGCACTCAACTTCCAGAGTTAAACCCGTGTGTGGATTCAGCAGTCTGGAAACATCTTCTCTGCAGAGTCCCAAACCAGGCGTTTTCAGCCCATTACCGGCATATGGAAGAAAGAGCAGTAAGCACAGGGGAATATCTGCTTCTAAATCCAAAACGCAGCTATCTAACAGACCGGTTGTCAATGGGTGCACTCAACTTCCAGAGTTAAACCCGTGTGTGGATTCAGCAGTCTGCAAACACTTTCTCTGCAGAGTCCCAAAACAGGCGTTTTCAGCCCATTACCGGCATATGGAAGAAACAGCAGTCAGCACAGGGAAATATCTGCTTCTAAATCCAAAACGCAGCTATCTAACAGAACGGTTGTCAATGTGTGCACTCAACTTCCAGAGTTAAACCCGTGTGAGGATTCAGCAGTCTGCACACTCTTTCTCTGCAGAGTCCCAAAACAGGCGTTTTCAGCCCATTACTGGCATATGGAAGAAACAGCAGTAAGCCCAGGGAAATATCTGCTTCTAAATCCAAAACGCAACTATCTAACAGAACGGTTGTAAATGTGTGCACTCAACTTCCAGAGTTAAACCCGTGTGTGGATTCAGCAGTCTGCACACACTTTCTCTGCAGAGTCCCAAAACAGGCGTTTTCAGTCCATTACCGGCATATGGAAGAAACAGCAGTAAGCACAGGGAAATATCTGCTTCTAAATCCAAAACACAGCTATATAACAGAACGGTTGTCAATGTGTGCACTCAACTTCCAGAGTTAAACCCGTGTGTGGATTCAGAGGTCTGCAAACACTTTCTCTGCAGAGTCCCAAAACAGGCGTTTTCAGCCCATTACCGGCATATGGAAGAAACAGCAGTCAGCACAGGGAAATATCTGCTTCTAAATCCAAAACGCAGCTATCTAACAGAACGGTTGTCAATGTGTGCACTCAACTTCCAGAGTTAAACCCGTGTGTGGATTCAGCAGTCTGGAAACATCTTCTCTGCAGAGTCCCAAACCAGGCGTTTTCAGCCCATTACCGGCATATGGAAGAAAGAGCAGTAAGCACAGGGGAATATCTGCTTCTAAATCCAAAACGCAGCTATCTAACAGACCGGTTGTCAATGGGTGCACTCAACTTCCAGAGTTAAACCCGTGTGTGGATTCAGCAGTCTGCAAACACTTTCTCTGCAGAGTCCCAAAACAGGCGTTTTCAGCCCATTACCGGCTTATGGAAGAAACAGCAGTAAGCCCAGGGAAATATCTGCTTCTAAATCCAAAACGCAGCTATCTAACAGAATGGTTGTCAATGTGTGCACTCAACTTCCAGAATTAAACCCGTGTGTGGATTCAGCAGTCTGAAAACACTTTCTCTGCAGAGTCCCAAAACAGGCGTTTTCAGCCCTTTACCGGCATATGGAAGAAACAGCAGTAAGCACAGGGAAATATCTGCTTCTAAATCCAAAACGCAGCTATGTAACAGAACGGTTGTCAATGTGTGCACTCAACATCCAGAGTTAAACCCGTGTGTGGATTCAGCAGTCTGCAAACACTTTCTCTGCAGAGTCCCAAAACAGGCGTTTTCAGCCCATTACCGGAATATGGAAGAAACAGCAATAAGCACAGGGAAATATCTGCTTCTAACTCCAAAACGCAGCTATCTAACAGAACGGTTGTCAATGTGTGCACTCACCTTCAAGAGTTAAACCCGTGTGTGGATTCAGCAGTCTGCAAACACTTTCTCTGCAGAGTCCCAAAACAGGCGTTTTCAGCCCATTACCGGCATATGGAAGAAACAGCAGTAAGCACAGGGAAATATCTGCTTCTAACTCCAAAACGCAGCTATCTAACAGAACGGTTGTCAATGTGTGCACTCACCTTCAAGAGTTAAACCCGTGTGTGGATTCAGCAGTCTGCAAACACTTTCTCTGCAGAGTCCCGAAACAGGCGTTTTCAGCCCATTACCGGCATATGGAAGAAACAGCAGTAAGCACAGGGAAATATCTGCTTCTAAATCCAAAACGCAGCTATCTAACAGAACGGTTGTCAATGTGTGCACTCAACTTCCAGAGTTAAACCCGTGTGTGGATTCAGCAGTCTGCAAACACTTTCTCTGCAGAGTCCCAAAACAGGCGTTTTCAGCCCATTACCGGAATATGGAAGAAACAGCAGTAAGCACAGAAAAATATCTGCTTCTAAATCTAAAACGCAGCTATCTAACAGAACGGTTGACAATGTGTGCACTCAACTTCCAGAGTTAAACCCGTGTGTGGATTCAGCAGTCTGCAAACACTTTCTCTGCAGAGTCCCAAAACAGGCGTTTTCAGCCCATTACCGGCATATTGAAGAAACAGCAGAAAGCACAGGGAAATATCTGCTTCTAAATCCAAAACGCAGCTATGTAACAGAACGGTTGTCAATGTGTGCACTCAACTTCCAGAGTTAAACCCGTGTGTGGATTCAGCAGTCTGCAAACACTTTCTCTGCAGAGTCCCAAAACAGGCGTTTTCAGCCCATTACCGGCATATGGAAGAAACAGCAGTCAGCACAGGGAAATATCTGCTTCTAAATCCAAAACGCAGCTATCTAACAGAACGGTTGTCAATGTGTGCACTCAACTTCCAGAGTTAAACCCGTGTGTGGATTCAGCAGTCTGCAAACACTTTCTCTGCAGAGTCCCAAACCAGGCGTTTTCAGCCGATTACCGGCATATGGAAGAAACAGCAGTAAGCCCAGGGAAAAACGCAGCTATCTAACAGAACGGTTGTCAAAGTGTGCACTCAACTTCCAGAGTTAAACCCGTGTGTGGATTCAGCAGTCTGCAAACACTTTCTCTGCAGAGTCCCAAAACAGGCGTTTTCAGCCCATTACCGGCATATGGAAGAAACAGCAGTAAGCACAGGGAAATATCTGCTTCTAAATCCAAAACGCAGCTATCTAACAGAACGGTTGTCAATGTGTGCACTCAACTTCCAGAGTTAAACCCGTGTGTGGATTCAGCAGTCTGCAAACACTTTCTCTGCAGAGTCCCAAAACAGGCGTTTTCAGCCCATTACCGGCATAAGGAAGAAACAGCAGTCAGCACAGGGAAATATCTGCTTCTGAATCCAAAACGCAGCTATCTAACAGAACTGTTGTCAATGTGTGCACTCAACTTCCAGAGTTAAACCCGTGTGTGGATTCAGCAGTCTGCAAACAGTTTCTCTGCAGTGTCCCAAAACAGGCGTTTTCAGCCCATTACCGGCATATGGAAGAAACAGCAGTCAGCACAGGGAAATATCTGCTTCTAAATCCAAAACGCAGCTATCTAACAGAACGGTTGTCAATATGTGCACTCAACTTCCAGAGTTAAACCCGTGTGTGGATTCAGCAATCTGCAAACACTTTCTCTGCAGAGTCCCAAAAGAGGCGTTTTCAGCCCATTACCGGCATATGGAAGAAACAGCAGTAAGCCCAGGGAAATATCTGCTTCTAAATCCAAAACACAGCTATCTAACAGAACGGTTGTCAATGTGTGCACTCAACTTCCAGAGTTAAACCCGTGTGTGGATTCAGCATTCTGCAAACACTTTCTCTGCAGAGTCCCAAAACAGGCGTTTTCAGCCCATTACCGGCATATGGAAGAAACAGCAGTCAGCCCAGGGAAATATCTGCTTCTAAATCCAAAACGCAGCTATCTAACAGAACGGTTGTCAATGTGTGCACTCAACTTCCAGAGTTAAACCCGTGTGTGGATTCAGCAGTCTGAAAACACTTTCTCTGCAGAGTCCCAAAACAGGCGTTTTCAGCCCATTACCGGCATATGGAAGAAACAGCAGTCAGCCCAGGGAAATATCTGCTTCTAAATCCAAAACGCAGCTATCTAAAAGAACGGTTGTCAATGTGTGCACTCAACTTCCAGAGTTAAACCCGTGTGTGGATTCAGCAGTCTGAAAACACTTTCTCTGCAGAGTCCCAAAACTGGCGTTTTCAGCCCATTACCGGCATATGGAAGAAACAGCAGTAAGCACAGGGAAATATCTGCTTCTAAATCCAAAACGCAGCTATCTAACAGAACAGTTGTCAATGTGTGCACTCAACTTCCAGAGTTAAAGCCGTGTGTGGATTCAGCAGTCTGCAAACACTTTCTCTGCAGAGTCCCAAAACAGGCGTTTTCAGCCCATTACCGGCATATGGAAGAAACAGCAGTAAGCACAGGGAAATATCTGCTTCTAAATCCAAAACGCAGCTATCTAACAGAACGGTTGTCAATGTGTGCACTCAACTTCCAGAGTTAAACCCGTGTGTGGATTCAGCAGTCTGCAAACTCTTTCTCTGCAGAGTACCAAAACAGGCGTTTTCAGCCCATTACCGGCATATGGAAGAAACAGCAGTAAGCACAGGGAAATATCTGCTTCTAAATCCAAAACGCAGCTATCTAACAGAACGGTTGTCAATGTGTGCACTCAACTTCCAGAGTTAAACCCGTGTGTGGATTCAGCATTCTGCAAACACTTTCTCTGCAGAGTCCCAAAACAGGCGTTTTCAGCCCATTACCGGCATATGGAAGAAACAGCAGTCAGCCCAGGGAAATATCTGCTTCTAAATCCAAAACGCAGCTATCTAACAGAACGGTTGTCAATGTGTGCACTCAACTTCCAGAGTAAAACCCGTGTGTGGATTCAGCAGTCTGCAAACACTTTCTCTGCAGAGTGCCAAAACAGGCGTTTTCAGCCCATTACCGGCATATGGAAGAAACAGCAGTAAGCACAGGGAAATATCTGCTTCTAAATCCAAAACGCAGCTACCTAACAGAACGGTTGTCAATGTGTGCACTCAACTTCCAGAGTTAAACCCGTGTGTGGATTCAGCAGTCTGCAAACACTTTCTCTGCAGAGTCCCAAAACAGGCGTTTTCAGCCCATTACCGGCATATGGAAGAAACAGCAGTAAGCACAGGGAAATATCTGCTTCTAATTCCAAAACGCAGCTATCTAACAGAACGGTTGTCAATGGGTGCACTCAACTTCCAGAGTTAAACCCGTGTGTGGATTCAGCAGTCTGCAAACACTTTCTCTGCAGAGTCCCAAAACAGGCGTTTTCAGCCCATTACCGGCATATGGAAGAAACAGCAGTCAGCACAGGGTAATATCTGCTTCTAAATCCAAAACGCTGCTATCTAACAGAACGGTTGTCAATGTGTGCACTCAACTTCCAGAGTTAAACCCGTGTGTGGATTCAGCAGTCTGCAAACACTTTCTCTGCAGAGTCCCAAAACAGGCGTTTTCAGCCCATTACCGGCATATGGAACAAACAGCAGTCAGCACAGGGAAATATCTGCTTCTAAATCCAAAACGCAGCTATCTAACAGAACGGTTGTCAATGTGTGCACTCAACTTCCAGAGTTAAACCCGTGTGTGGATTCAGCAGTTTTCAAACATCTTCTCTGCAGAGTCCCAAACCAGGCGTTTTCAGCCCATTACCGGCATATGGAAGAAACGGCAGGAAGCCCAGGGAAATATCTGCTTCTAAATCCAAAACACAGCTATCTAACAGAACGGTTTTCAATGTGTGCACTCAACTTCCAGAGTTAAACCCGTGTGTGGATTCAGCACTCTGCAAACCCTTTCTCTGCAGAGTCCCAAAACAGGCGTTTTCAGCCCATTACCGGCATATGGAAGAAACAGCAGTAAGCACAGGGAAATATCTGCTTCTAAATCCAAAACGCAGCTATCTAACAGAACGGTTGTCAATGTGTGCACTCAACTTCCAGAGTTAAACCCGTGTGTGGACTCAGCAGTCTGCAAACACTTTCTCTGCAGAGTCCCAAAACAGGCGTTTTCAGCCCATTACCGGCATATGGAAGAAACAGCAATAAGCACAGGGAAATATCTGCTTCGAAATCCAAAACGCAGTTATCTAACAGAACGGTTGTCAATGTGTGCACTCAACTTCCAGAGTTAAACCGGTGTGTGGATTCAGCAGTCTGCAAACATCTTCTCTGCAGAGTCCCAAACCAGGCGTTTTCAGCACATTACCGGCATATGGAAGAAACAGCAGTAAGCCCAGGGAAATATCTGCTTCTAAATCCAAAACGCAGCTATCTAACAGAACGGCTGTCAATGTGTGCACTCAACTTCCAGAGTTAAACCCGTGTGTGGATTCAGCAGTCTGCAAACACTTTCTCTGCAGAGTCCCAAAACAGGCGTTTTCAGCCCATTACCGGCATATGGAAGAAACAGCAGTCAGCACAGGGAAATATCTGCTTCTAAATCCAAAACGCAGCTATCTAACAGAACGGTTGTCAATGTGTGCACTCAACTTCCAGAGTTAAACCCGTGTGTGGATTCAGCAGTCTGCAAACACTTTCTCTGCAGAGTCCCAAAACAGGCGTTTTCAGCCCATTACCTGCCTATGGAAAAACAGCAGTAAGCACAGGGAAATATCTGCTTCTAAATCCAAAACGCAGCTATCTAACAGAACGGTTGTCAATGTGTGCACTCAACTTCCAGAGTTAAACCCGTGTGTGGATTCAGCAGTCTGCAAACACTTTCTCTGCAGAGTCCCAAAACAGGCGTTTTCAGCACAGTACCGGCCTATGGAAGAAACAGCAGTAAGCCCAGGAAAATATCTGCTTCTAAATCCAAAACGCAGCTATCTAACAGAACGGTTGTCAATGTGTGCACTGAGCTTCCAGAGTTAAACCCGTGTGTGGATTCAGCAGTCTGCAAACACTTTCTCTGCAGAGTACCAAAACAGGCGTTTTCAGCCCATTACCGGCATATGGAAGAAACAGCAGTAAGCACAGGGAAATATCGGCTTCTAAATCCAAAACGCAGCTATCTAACTGAACGGTTGTCAATGTGTGCACTCAACTTCCAGAGTTAAACCCGTGTGTGGATTCAGCAGTCTGCAAACACTTTCTCTGCAGAGTCCCAAAACAGGCGTTTTCAGCCCATTACCGGCATATGGAAGAAACAGCAGTAAGCACAGGGAAATATCTGCTTCTAAATCCAAAACGCAGCTATCTAACAGAACGGTTGTCAATGTGTGCACTCAACTTCCAGAGTTAAACCCGTGTGTGGATTCAGCAGTCTTCAAACATCTTCTCTGCAGAGTCCCAAACCAGGCGTTTTCAGCCCATTACCGGCATATGGAAGAAACGGCAGGAAGCCCAGGGAAATATCTGCTTCTAAATCCAAAACGCAGCTATCTAACAGAACGGTTGTCAATGTGTGCACTCAACTTCCAGAGTTAAACCCGTGTGTGGATTCAGCAGTCTGCAAACATCTTCTCTGCAGAGTCCCAAACCAGCCGTTTTCAGCCCATTACCGGCATATGTAAGAAACGGCAGGAAGCCCAGGGAAATATCTGCTTCTAAATCCAAAACGCAGCTATCTAACAGAACGGTTGTCAATGTGTGCTCTCAACTTCCAGAGTTAAACCCGTGTGTGGATTCAGCACTCTGCAAACACTTTCTCTGCCGAGTCCCAAAACAGGCGTTTTCAGCCCATTACCGGCATATGGAAGAAACAGCAGTAAGCACAGGGAAATATCTGCTTCTAAATCCAAAATGCAGCTATCTAACAGAACGGTTGTCAATGTGTGCACTCAACTTCCAGAGTTAAACCCGTGTGTGGATTCAGCAGTCTGCAAACACTTTCTCTGCAGAGTCCCAAAACAGGCGTTTTCAGCCCATTACTGGCATATGGAAGAAACAGCAGTAAGCACAGGGAAATATCTGCTTCTAAATCTAAAACGCAGCTATCTAACAGAACGGTTGTCAATGTGTGCACTCAACTTCCAGAGGTAAACCCGTGTGTGGATTCAGCAGTCTGCAAACACTTTCTCTGCAGAGTCCCAAAACAGGCGTTTTCAGCCCATTACCGGCATATGGAAGAAACAGCAGTAAGCACAGGGAAATATCTGCTTCTAAACCCAAAACGCAGCTATCTAACAGAACGGTTGTCAATGTGTGCACTCAACTTCCAGAGTTAAACCCGTGTGTGGATTCAGCAGTCTGCAAACACTTTCTCTGCAGAGTCCCAAAACAGGCGTTTTCAGCCCATTACCGGCATATGGAAGAAACAGCAGTAAGCACAGGGAAATATCTGCTTCTAAATCCAAAAGGCAGCTATCTAACAGAACGGTTGTCAATGTGTGCACTCAATTTCCACAGTTAAACCCGTGTGTGGATTCAGCAGTCTGCAAACACTTTCTCTGCAGAGTCCCAAAACAGGCGTTTTCAGCCCATTACCGGCATATGGAAGAAACAGCAGTCAGCACAGGGAAATATCTGCTTCTTAATCCAAAACGCAGCTATCTAACAGAACGGTTGTCAATGTGTGCACTCAACTTCCAGAGTTAAACCCGTGTGTGGATTCAGCAGTCTGCAACCACTTTCTCTGCAGAGTCCCAAAACAGGCGTTTTCAGCCCATTACCGGCATATGGAAGAAACAGCAGTAAGCACAGGGAAATATCTGCTTCTAAATCCAAAACGCAGCTATCTAACAGAACGGTTGTCAATGTGTGCACTCAACTTCCAGAGTTAAACCCGTGTGTGGATTCAGCAGTCTGCAAACACTTTCTCTGCAGAGTCCCAAAACAGGCGTTTTCAGCCCATTACCGGCATATGGAAGAAACAGCAGTAAGCACAGGGAAATATCTGCTTCTAAATCCAAAACGCAGCTATCTAACAGAACGGTTGTCAATGTGTGCACTCAACTTCCAGAGTTAAACCCGTGTGTGGATTCAGCAGTCTGCAAACACTTTCTCTGCAGAGTCCCAAAACAGGCGTTTTCAGCCCATTACCGGCATATGGAAGAAACAGCAGTCAGCACAGGGAAATATCTGCTTCTAAATCCAAAACGCAGCTATCTAACAGAACGGTTGTCAATGTGTGCACTCAACTTCCAGAGTTAAACCCGTGTGTGGATTCAGCAGTCTGCAAACACTTTCTCTGCAGAGTCCCAAAACAGGCGTTTTCAGCCCATTACCGGCATATGGATGAAACAGCAGTAAGCCCAGGGAAATATCTGCTTCTAAATCCAAAACGCAGCTATCTAACAGAACGGTTGTCAATGTGTGCACTCAACTTCCAGAGTTAAACCCGTGTGTGGATTCAGCAGTCTGCACACTCTTTCTCTGCAGAGTCCCAAAACAGGCGTTTTCAGCCCATTACCGGCATATGGAAGAAACAGCAGTAAGCCCAGGGAAATATCTGCTTCTAAATCCAAAACGCAACTATCTAACAGAACGGTTGTAAATGTGTGCACTCAACTTCCAGAGTTAAACCCGTGTGTGGATTCAGCAGTCTGCAAACACTTTCTCTGCAGAGTCCCAAAACAGGCGTTTTCAGCCCATTACCGGCATAAGGAAGAAACAGCAGTAAGCACAGGGAAATATCTGCTTCTAAATCCAAAACGCAGCTATCTAACAGAACGGTTGTCAATGTGTGCACTCAACTTCCAGAGTTAAACCCGTGTGTGGATTCAGCAGTCTGCAAACACTTTCTCTGCAGAGTCCCAAAACAGGCGTTTTCAGCCCATTACCGGCATATGGAAGAAACAGCAGTAAGCACAGGGAAATATCTGCTTCTAAATCCAAAACGCAGCTATCTAACAGAACGGTTGTCAATGTGTGCACTCAACTTCCAGAGTTAAACCCATGTGTGGATTCAGCAGTCTGCAAACACTTTCTCTGCAGAGTCCCAAAACAGGCGTTTTCAGCCCATTACCGGCATATGGAAGAAACAGCAGTCAGCACAGGGAAATATCTGCTTCTAAATCCAAAACGCAGCTATCTAACAGAACGGTTGTCAATGTGTGCACTCAACTTCCAGAGTTAAACCCGTGTGTGGATTAAGCAGTCTGCAAACACTTTCTCTGCAGAGTCCCAAAACAGGCGTTTTCAGCCCATTACCGGCATATGGACAAACAGCAGTAAGCCCAGGGAAATATCTGCTTCTAAATCCAAAACGCAGCTATCTAACAGAACGTTTGTCAATGTGTGCACTCAACTTCCAGAGTTAAACCCGTGTGTGGATTCAACAGTCTGCACACTCTTTCTCTGCAGAGTCCCAAAACAGGCGTTTTCAGCCCATTACTGGCATATGGAAGAAACAGCAGTAAGCCCAGGGAAATATCTGCTTCTAAATCCAAAACGCAACTATCTAACAGAACGGTTGTAAATGTGTGCACTCAACTTCCAGAGTTAAACCCGTGTGTGGATTCAGCAGTCTGCACACACTTTCTCTGCAGAGTCCCAAAACAGGCGTTTTCAGCCCATTACCGGCATATGGAAGAAACAGCAGTAAGCACAGGGAAATATCTGCTTCTAAATCCAAAACACAGCTATATAACAGAACGGTTGTCAATGTGTGCACTCAACTTCCAGAGTTAAACCCGTGTGTGGATTCAGAGGTCTGCAAACACTTTCTCTGCAGAGTCCCAAAACAGGCGTTTTCAGCCCATTACCGGCATATGGAAGAAACAGCAGTCAGCACAGGGAAATATCTGCTTCTAAATCCAAAACGCAGCTATCTAACAGAATGGTTGTCAATGTGTGCACTCAACTTCCAGAGTTAAACCCGTGTGTGGATTCAGCAGTCTGCAAACACTTTCTCTGCAGAGTCCCAAAACAGGCGTTTTCAGCCCATTACCGGGATATGGAAGAAACAGCAGTCAGCACAGGGAAATATCTGCTTCTAAATCCAAAACGCAGCTATCTAACAGAACGGTTGTCAATGTGTGCACTCAACTTCCAGAGTTCAACCCGTGTGTGGATTCAGCAGTCTGCAAACACTTTCTCTGCAGAGTCCCAAAACAGGCGTTTTCAGCCCATTACCGGCATTTGGAAGAAACAGCAGTAAGCCCAGGGAAAAACGCAGCTATCTAACAGAACGGTTTTCAAAGTGTGCACTCAACTTCCAGAGTTAAACCCGTGTGTGGATTCAGGAGTCTGCAAGCACTTTCTCTGCAGAGTCCCAAAACAGGCGTTTTCAGCCCATTACCGGCATATGGAAGAAACAGCAGTAAGCCCAGGGAAATATCTGCTTCTAAATCCAAAACGCAGCTATCTAACAGAACGGTTGTCAATGTGTGCACTCAACTTCCAGAGTTAAACCCGTGTGTGGATTCAGCAGTCTGGAAACATCTTCTCTGCAGAGTCCCAAACCAGGCGTTTTCAGCCCATTACCGGCATATGGAAGAAAGAGCAGTAAGCACAGGGGAATATCTGCTTCTAAATCCAAAACGCAGCTATCTAACAGACCGGTTGTCAATGGGTGCACTCAACTTCCAGAGTTAAACCCGTGTGTGGATTCAGCAGTCTGCAAACACTTTCTCTGCAGAGTCCCAAAACAGGCGTTTTCAGCCCATTACCGGCATATGGAAGAAACAGCAGTCAGCACAGGGAAATATCTGCTTCTAAATCCAAAACGCAGCTATCTAACAGAACGGTTGTCAATGTGTGCACTCAACTTCCAGAGTTAAACCCGTGTGAGGATTCAGCAGTCTGCACACTCTTTCTCTGCAGAGTCCCAAAACAGGCGTTTTCAGCCCATTACTGGCATATGGAAGAAACAGCAGTAAGCCCAGGGAAATATCTGCTTCTAAATCCAAAACGCAACTATCTAACAGAACGGTTGTAAATGTGTGCACTCAACTTCCAGAGTTAAACCCGTGTGTGGATTCAGCAGTCTGCACACACTTTCTCTGCAGAGTCCCAAAACAGGCGTTTTCAGTCCATTACCGGCATATGGAAGAAACAGCAGTAAGCACAGGGAAATATCTGCTTCTAAATCCAAAACACAGCTATATAACAGAACGGTTGTCAATGTGTGCACTCAACTTCCAGAGTTAAACCCGTGTGTGGATTCAGAGGTCTGCAAACACTTTCTCTGCAGAGTCCCAAAACAGGCGTTTTCAGCCCATTACCGGCATATGGAAGAAACAGCAGTCAGCACAGGGAAATATCTGCTTCTAAATCCAAAACGCAGCTATCTAACAGAACGGTTGTCAATGTGTGCACTCAACTTCCAGAGTTAAACCCGTGTGTGGATTCAGCAGTCTGGAAACATCTTCTCTGCAGAGTCCCAAACCAGGCGTTTTCAGCCCATTACCGGCATATGGAAGAAAGAGCAGTAAGCACAGGGGAATATCTGCTTCTAAATCCAAAACGCAGCTATCTAACAGACCGGTTGTCAATGGGTGCACTCAACTTCCAGAGTTAAACCCGTGTGTGGATTCAGCAGTCTGCAAACACTTTCTCTGCAGAGTCCCAAAACAGGCGTTTTCAGCCCATTACCGGCTTATGGAAGAAACAGCAGTAAGCCCAGGGAAATATCTGCTTCTAAATCCAAAACGCAGCTATCTAACAGAATGGTTGTCAATGTGTGCACTCAACTTCCAGAATTAAACCCGTGTGTGGATTCAGCAGTCTGAAAACACTTTCTCTGCAGAGTCCCAAAACAGGCGTTTTCAGCCCTTTACCGGCATATGGAAGAAACAGCAGTAAGCACAGGGAAATATCTGCTTCTAAATCCAAAACGCAGCTATGTAACAGAACGGTTGTCAATGTGTGCACTCAACATCCAGAGTTAAACCCGTGTGTGGATTCAGCAGTCTGCAAACACTTTCTCTGCAGAGTCCCAAAACAGGCGTTTTCAGCCCATTACCGGAATATGGAAGAAACAGCAATAAGCACAGGGAAATATCTGCTTCTAACTCCAAAACGCAGCTATCTAACAGAACGGTTGTCAATGTGTGCACTCACCTTCAAGAGTTAAACCCGTGTGTGGATTCAGCAGTCTGCAAACACTTTCTCTGCAGAGTCCCAAAACAGGCGTTTTCAGCCCATTACCGGCATATGGAAGAAACAGCAGTAAGCACAGGGAAATATCTGCTTCTAACTCCAAAACGCAGCTATCTAACAGAACGGTTGTCAATGTGTGCACTCACCTTCAAGAGTTAAACCCGTGTGTGGATTCAGCAGTCTGCAAACACTTTCTCTGCAGAGTCCCGAAACAGGCGTTTTCAGCCCATTACCGGCATATGGAAGAAACAGCAGTAAGCACAGGGAAATATCTGCTTCTAAATCCAAAACGCAGCTATCTAACAGAACGGTTGTCAATGTGTGCACTCAACTTCCAGAGTTAAACCCGTGTGTGGATTCAGCAGTCTGCAAACACTTTCTCTGCAGAGTCCCAAAACAGGCGTTTTCAGCCCATTACCGGAATATGGAAGAAACAGCAGTAAGCACAGAAAAATATCTGCTTCTAAATCTAAAACGCAGCTATCTAACAGAACGGTTGACAATGTGTGCACTCAACTTCCAGAGTTAAACCCGTGTGTGGATTCAGCAGTCTGCAAACACTTTCTCTGCAGAGTCCCAAAACAGGCGTTTTCAGCCCATTACCGGCATATTGAAGAAACAGCAGAAAGCACAGGGAAATATCTGCTTCTAAATCCAAAACGCAGCTATGTAACAGAACGGTTGTCAATGTGTGCACTCAACTTCCAGAGTTAAACCCGTGTGTGGATTCAGCAGTCTGCAAACACTTTCTCTGCAGAGTCCCAAAACAGGCGTTTTCAGCCCATTACCGGCATATGGAAGAAACAGCAGTCAGCACAGGGAAATATCTGCTTCTAAATCCAAAACGCAGCTATCTAACAGAACGGTTGTCAATGTGTGCACTCAACTTCCAGAGTTAAACCCGTGTGTGGATTCAGCAGTCTGCAAACACTTTCTCTGCAGAGTCCCAAACCAGGCGTTTTCAGCCGATTACCGGCATATGGAAGAAACAGCAGTAAGCCCAGGGAAAAACGCAGCTATCTAACAGAACGGTTGTCAAAGTGTGCACTCAACTTCCAGAGTTAAACCCGTGTGTGGATTCAGCAGTCTGCAAACACTTTCTCTGCAGAGTCCCAAACCAGGCGTTTTCAGCCCATTACCGGCATATGGAAGAAACAGCAGTAAGCACAGGGAAATATCTGCTTCTAAATCCAAAACGCAGCTATCTAACAGAACGGTTGTCAATGTGTGCACTCAAATTCCAGAGTTAAACCCTTGTGTGGATTCAGCAGTCTGCAAACACTTTCTCTGCAGAGTCCCAAAACAGGCGTTTTCAGCCCATTACCGGCATATGGAAGAAACAGCAATAAGCACAGGGAAATATCTGCTTCTAAATCCAAAACGCAGCTATCTAACAGAACGGTTGTCAATGTGTGCACTCAACTTCCAGAGTTAAACCCGTGTGTGGATTCAGCAGTCTGCAAACACTTTCTCTGCAGAGTCCCAAAACAGGCGTTTTCAGCCCATTACCGGAATATGGAAGAAACAGCAGTAAGCACAGGGAAATATCTGCTTCTAAATCTAAAACGCAGCTATCTAACAGAACGGTTGTCAATGTGTGCACTCAACTTCCAGAGTTAAACCCATGTGTGGATTCAGCAGTCTGCAAACACTTTCTCTGAAGAGTCCCAAAACAGGCGTTTTCAGCCCATTACCGGCATATGGAAGAAACAGCAGTAAGCACAGGGAAATATCTGCTTCTAAATCCAAAACGCAGGTATCTAACAGAACGGTCGTCAATGTGTGCACTCAACTTCCAGAGTTAAACCCGTGTGTGGATTCAGCAGTCTGCAAACACTTTCTCTGCAGAGTCCCAAAACAGGCGTTTTCAGCCCATTACCGGCATATGGAAGAAACAGCAGTAAGCACAGGGAAATATCTGCTTCTAAATCCAAAACGCAGCTATCTAACAGAACGGTTGTCAATGTGTGCACTCAACTTCCAGAGTTAAACCCGTGTGTGGATTCAGCAGTCTGCAAACACTTTCTCTGCAGAGTCCCAAAACAGGCGTTTTCAGCCCGTTACCGGCATATGGAAGAAACAGCAGTCAACCCAGGGAAATATCTGCTTCTAAATCCAAAACGCAGCTATCTAACAGAACGGTTGTCAATGTGTGCACTCAACTTCCAGAGTTAAACCCGTGTGTGGATTCAGCAGTCTGCAAACACTTTCTCTGCAGAGTCCCAAAACAGGCGTTTTCAGCCCATTACCGGCATACGGAAGAAACAGCAGTAAGCACAGGGAAATATCTGCTTCTAAATCCAAAACGCAGCTATCTAACAGAACGGCTGTCAATGTGTGCACTCAACTTCCACAGTTAAACCCGTGTGTGGATTCAGCAGTCTGCAAACACTTTCTCTGCAGAGTCCCAAAACAGGTGTTTTCAGCCCATTACCGGCATATGGAAGAAACAGCAGTAAGCACAGGGAAATATCTGCTTCTAAATCCAAAACGCAGCTATCTAACAGAACGGCTGTCAATGTGTGCACTCAACTTCCAGAGTTAAACCCGTGTGTGGATTCAGCAGTCTGCAAACACTTTCTCTGCAGAGTCCCAAAACAGGCGTTTTCAGCCCATTACCGGCATATGGAAGAATCAGCAGCAAGCACAGGGAAATATCTGCTTCTAAATCCAAAACGCAGCTATCTAACAGAACGGTTGTCAATGTGTGCACTCAACTTCCAGAGATAAACCCCTGTGTGGATCCAGCACTCTGCAAACACTTTCTCTGCAGAGTCCCAAAACAGACGTTTTCAGCCCATTACCGGCATATGGAAGAAACAGCAGTAAGCACAGGGAAATATCTGCTTCTAAATCCAAAACGCAGCTATCTAACAGAACGGTTGTCAATGTGTGCACTCAACTTCCAGAGTTAAACCCGTGTGTGGATTCAGCAGTCTGCAAACACTTTCTCTGCAGAGTCCCAAAACAGGCGTTTTCAGCCCATTACCAGCATATGGAAGAAACAGCAGTCAGCACAGGGAAATATCTGCTTCTAAAACCAAAACACAGCTATCTAACAGAACGGTTGTCAATGTGTGCACTCAACTTCCAGAGTTAAACCCGTGTGTGGATTCAGCAGTCTGCAAACACTTTCTCTGCAGAGTCCCAAAACAGGCGTTTTCAGCCCATTACCGGCATACGGAAGAAACAGCAGTAAGCACAGGGAAATATCTGCTTCTAAATCCAAAATGCAGCTATCTAACAGAACAGTTGTCAATGTGTGCACTCAACTTCCAGAGTTAAACCCGTGTGTAGATTCAGCAGTCTGCAAACACTTTCTCTGCAGAGTCCCAAAACAGGCGTTTTCAGCCCATTACCGGCATATGGAAGAAACAGCAGTAAGCACAGGGAAATACCTGCTTCTAAATCCAAAACGCAGCTATCTAACAGAACGGTTGTCAATGTGTGCACTCAACTTCCAAAGTTAAACCCGTGTGTGGATTCAGCAGTCTGCAAACACTTTCTCTGCAGAGTCCCAAAACTGGCGTTTTCAGCCCATTACCGGCATATGGAAGAAACAGCAGTAAGCACAGGGAAATATCTGCTTCTAAATCCAAAACGCAGCTATCTAACAGAACAGTTGTCAATGTGTGCACTCAACTTCCAGAGTTAAAGCCGTGTGTGGATTCAGCAGTCTGCAAACACTTTCTCTGCAGAGTCCCAAAACAGGCGTTTTCAGCCCATTACCGGCATATGGAAGAAACAGCAGTAAGCACAGGGAAATATCTGCTTCTAAATCCAAAACGCAGCTTTCTAACAGAACGGTTGTCAATGTGTGCACTCAACTTCCAGAGTTAAACCCGTGTGTGGATTCAGCAGTCTGCAAACACTTTCACTGCAGAGTCCCAAAACAGGCGTTTTCAGCCCATTACCGGCATATGGAAGAAACAGCAGTAAGCACAGGGAAATATCTGCTTCTAAATTCAAAACGCAGCTATCTAACAGAACGGTTGTCAATGTGTGCACTCAACTTCCAGAGTTAAACCCGTGTGTGGATTCAGCAGTCTGCAAACACTTTCTCTGCAGAGTCCCAAAACAGGCGTTTACAGCCCATTACCGGCATAAGGAAGAAACAGCAGTCAGCACAGGGAAATATCTGCTTCTGAATCCAAAACGCAGCTATCTAACAGAACTGTTGTCAATGTGTGCACTCAACTTCCAGAGTTAAACCCGTGTGTGGATTCAGCAGTCTGCAAACAGTTTCTCTGCAGTGTCCCAAAACAGGCGTTTTCAGCCCATTACCGGCATATGGAAGAAACAGCAGTCAGCACAGGGAAATATCTGCTTCTAAATCCAAAACGCAGCTATCTAACAGAACGGTTGTCAATGTGTGCACTCAACTTCCAGAGTTAAACCCGTGTGTGGATTCAGCAATCTGCAAACACTTTCTCTGCAGAGTCCCAAAAGAGGCGTTTTCAGCCCATTACCGGCATATGGAAGAAACAGCAGTAAGCCCAGGGAAATATCTGCTTCTAAATCCAAAACACAGCTATCTAACAGAACGGTTGTCAATGTGTGCACTCAACTTCCAGAGTTAAACCCGTGTGTGGATTCAGCATTCTGCAAACACTTTCTCTGCAGAGTCCCAAAACAGGCGTTTTCAGCCCATTACCGGCATATGGAAGAAACAGCAGTCAGCCCAGGGAAATATCTGCTTCTAAATCCAAAACGCAGCTATCTAACAGAACGGTTGTCAATCTGTGCACTCAACTTCCAGAGTTAAACCCGTGTGTGGATTCAGCAGTCTGAAAACACTTTCTCTGCAGAGTCCCAAAACAGGCGTTTTCAGCCCATTACCGGCATATGGAAGAAACAGCAGTCAGCCCAGGGAAATATCTGCTTCTAAATCCAAAACGCAGCTATCTAACAGAACGGTTGTCAATGTGTGCACTCAACTTCCAGAGTTAAACCCGTGTGTGGATTCAGCAGTCTGAAAACACTTTCTCTGCAGAGTCCCAAAACTGGCGTTTTCAGCCCATTACCGGCATATGGAAGAAACAGCAGTAAGCACAGGGAAATATCTGCTTCTAAATCCAAAACGCAGCTATCTAACAGAACAGTTGTCAATGTGTGCACTCAACTTCCAGAGTTAAAGCCGTGTGTGGATTCAGCAGTCTGCAAACACTTTCTCTGCAGAGTCCCAAAACAGGCGTTTTCAGCCCATTACCGGCATATGGAAGAAACAGCAGTAAGCACAGGGAAATATCTGCTTCTAAATCCAAAACGCAGCTATCTAACAGAACGGTTGTCAATGTGTGCACTCAACTTCCAGAGTTAAACCCGTGTGTGGATTCAGCAGTCTGCAAACACTTTCTCTGCAGAGTCCCAAAACAGGCGTTTTCAGCCCATTACCGGCATATGGAAGAAACAGCAGTAAGCACAGGGAAATATCTGCTTCTAAATCCAAAACGCAGCTATCTAACAGAACGGTTGTCAATGTGTGCACTCAACTTCCAGAGTTAAACCCGTGTGTGGATTCAGCATTCTGCAAACACTTTCTCTGCAGAGTCCCAAAACAGGCGTTTTCAGCCCATTACCGGCACATGGAAGAAACAGCAGTCAGCCCAGGGAAATATCTGCTTCTAAATCCAAAACGCAGCTATCTAACAGAACGGTTGTCAATGTGTGCACTCAACTTCCAGAGTAAAACCCGTGTGTGGATTCAGCAGTCTGCAAACACTTTCTCTGCAGAGTGCCAAAACAGGCGTTTTCAGCCCATTACCGGCATATGGAAGAAACAGCAGTAAGCACAGGGAAATATCTGCTTCTAAATCCAAAACGCAGCTACCTAACAGAACGGTTGTCAATGTGTGCACTCAACTTCCAGAGTTAAACCCGTGTGTGTATTCAGCAGTCTGCAAACACTTTCTCTGCAGAGTCCCAAAACAGGCGTTTTCAGCCCATTACCGGCATATGGAAGAAACAGCAGTAAGCACAGGGAAATATCTGCTTCTAAATCCAAAACGCAGCTATCTAACAGAACGGTTGTCAATGTGTGCACTCAACTTCCAGAGTTAAACCCGTGTGTGGATTCAGCAGTCTGCAAACACTTTCTCTGCAGAGTCCCAAAACAGGCGTTTTCAGCCCATTACCGGCATATGGAAGAAACAGCAGTCAGCACAGGGAAATATCTGCTTCTAAATCCAAAACGCTGCTATCTAACAGAACGGTTGTCAATGTGTGCACTCAACTTCCAGAGTTAAACCCGTGTGTGGATTCAGCAGTCTGCAAACACTTTCTCTGCAGAGTCCCAAAACAGGCGTTTTCAGCCCATTACCGGCATATGGAAGAAACAGCAGTCAGCACAGGGAAATATCTGCTTCTAAATCCAAAACGCAGCTATCTAACAGAACGGTTGTCAATGTGTGCACTCAACTTCCAGAGTTAAACCCGTGTGTGGATTCAGCAGTTTTCAAACATCTTCTCTGCAGAGTCCCAAACCAGGCGTTTTCAGCCCATTACCGGCATATGGAAGAAACGGCAGGAAGCCCAGGGAAATATCTGCTTCTAAATCCAAAACACAGCTATCTAACAGAACGGTTGTCAATGTGTGCACTCAACTTCCAGAGTTAAACCCGTGTGTGAATTCAGCACTCTGCAAACCCTTTCTCTGCAGAGTCCCAAAACAGGCGTTTTCAGCCCATTACCGGCATATGGAAGAAACAGCAGTAAGCACAGGGAAATATCTGCTTCTAAATCCAAAACGCAGCTATCTAACAGAACGGTTGTCAATGTGTGCACTCAACTTCCAGAGTTAAACCCGTGTGTGGACTCAGCAGTCTGCAAACACTTTCTCTGCAGAGTCCCAAAACAGGCGTTTTCAGCCCATTACCGGCATATGGAAGAAACAGCAGTAAGCACAGGGAAATATCTGCTTCGAAATCCAAAACGCAGTTATCTAACAGAATGGTTGTCAATGTGTGCACTCAACTTCCAGAGTTAAACCGGTGTGTGGATTCAGCAGTCTGCAAACATCTTCTCTGCAGAGTCCCAAACCAGGCGTTTTCAGCACATTACCGGCATATGGAAGAAACAGCAGTAAGCCCAGGGAAATATCTGCTTCTAAATCCAAAACGCAGCTATCTAACAGAACGGCTGTCAATGTGTGCACTCAACTTCCAGAGTTAAACCCGTGTGTGGATACAGCAGTCTGCAAACACTTTCTCTGCAGAGTCCCAAAACAGGCGTTTTCAGCCCATTACCGGCATATGGAAGAAACAGCAGTCAGCACAGGGAAATATCTGCTTCTAAATCCAAAACGCAGCTATCTAACAGAACGGTTGTCAATGTGTGCACTCAACTTCCAGAGTTAAACCCGTGTGTGGATTCAGCAGTCTGCAAACACTTTCTCTGCAGAGTCCCAAAACAGGCGTTTTCAGCCCATTACCTGCCTATGGAAAAACAGCAGTAAGCACAGGGAAATATCTGCTTCTAAATCCAAAACGCAGCTATCTAACAGAACGGTTGTCAATGTGTGCACTCAACTTCCAGAGTTAAACCCGTGTGTGGATTCAGCAGTCTGCAAACACTTTCTCTGCAGAGTCCCAAAACAGGCGTTTTCAGCACAGTACCGGCATATGGAAGAAACAGCAGTAAGCCCAGGGAAATATCTGCTTCTAAATCCAAAACGCAGCTATCTAACAGAACGGTTGTCAATGTGTGCACTGAGCTTCCAGAGTTAAACCCGTGTGTGGATTCAGCAGTCTGCAAACACTTTCTCTGCAGAGTACCAAAACAGGCGTTTTCAGCCCATTACCGGCATATGGAAGAAACAGCAGTAAGCACAGGGAAATATCGGCTTCTAAATCCAAAACGCAGCTATCTAACTGAACGGTTGTCAATGTGTGCACTCAACTTCCAGAGTTAAACCCGTGTGTGGATTCAGCAGTCTGCAAACACTTTCTCTGCAGAGTCCCAAAACAGGCGTTTTCAGCCCATTACCGGCATATGGAAGAAACAGCAGTAAGCACAGGGAAATATCTGCTTCTAAATCCAAAACGCAGCTATCTAACAGAACGGTTGTCAATGTGTGCACTCAACTTCCAGAGTTAAACCCGTGTGTGGATTCAGCAGTCTTCAAACATCTTCTCTGCAGAGTCCCAAACCAGGCGTTTTCAGCCCATTACCGGCATATGGAAGAAACGGCAGGAAGCCCAGGGAAATATCTGCTTCTAAATCCAAAACGCAGCTATCTAACAGAACGGTTGTCAATGTGTGCACTCAACTTCCAGAGTTAAACCCGTGTGTGGATTCAGCAGTCTGCAAACATCTTCTCTGCAGAGTCCCAAACCAGCCGTTTTCAGCCCATTACCGGCATATGGAAGAAACGGCAGGAAGCCCAGGGAAATATCTGCTTCTAAATCCAAAACGCAGCTATCTAACAGAACGGTTGTCAATGTGTGCTCTCAACTTCCAGAGTTAAACCCGTGTGTGGATTCAGCACTCTGCAAACACTTTCTCTGCCGAGTCCCAAAACAGGCGTTTTCAGCCCATTACCGGCATATGGAAGAAACAGCAGTAAGCACAGGGAAATATCTGCTTCTAAATCCAAAATGCAGCTATCTAACAGAACGGTTGTCAATGTGTGCACTCAACTTCCAGAGTTAAACCCGTGTGTGGATTCAGCAGTCTGCAAACACTTTCTCTGCAGAGTGCCAAAACAGGCGTTTTCAGCCCATTACTGGCATATGGAAGAAACAGCAGTAAGCACAGGGAAATATCTGCTTCTAAATCTAAAACGCAGCTATCTAACAGAACGGTTGTCAATGTGTGCACTCAACTTCCAGAGGTAAACCCGTGTGTGGATTCAGCAGTCTGCAAACACTTTCTCTGCAGAGTCCCAAAACAGGCGTTTTCAGCCCATTACCGGCATATGGAAGAAACAGCAGTAAGCACAGGGAAATATCTGCTTCTAAACCCAAAACGCAGCTATCTAACAGAACGGTTGTCAATGTGTGCACTCAACTTCCAGAGTTAAACCCGTGTGTGGATTCAGCAGTCTGCAAACACTTTCTCTGCAGAGTCCCAAAACAGGCGTTTTCAGCCCATTACCGGCATATGGAAGAAACAGCAGTCAGCACAGGGAAATATCTGCTTCTAAATCCAAAACGCAGCTATCTAACAGAACGGTTGTCAATGTGTGCACTCAACATCCAGAGTTAAACCCGTGTGTGGATTCAGCAGTCTGCAACCACTTTCTCTGCAGAGTCCCAAAACAGGCGTTTTCAGCCCATTACCGGCATATGGAAGAAACAGCAGTAAGCACAGGGAAATATCTGCTTCTAAATCCAAAACGCAGCTATCTAACAGAACGGTTGTCAATGTGTGCACTCAACTTCCAGAGTTAAACCCGTGTGTGGATTCAGCAGTCTGCAAACACTTTCTCTGCAGAGTCCCAAAACAGGCGTTTTCAGCCCATTACCGGCATATGGAAGAAACAGCAGTAAGCACAGGGAAATATCTGCTTCTAAATCCAAAACGCAGCTATCTAACAGAACGGTTGTCAATGTGTGCACTCAACTTCCAGAGTTAAACCCGTGTGTGGATTCAGCATTCTGCAAACACTTTCTCTGCAGAGTCCCAAAACAGGCGTTTTCAGCCCATTACCGGCATATGGAAGAAACAGCAGTCAGCCCAGGGAAATATCTGCTTCTAAATCCAAAACGCAGCTATCTAACAGAACGGTTGTCAATGTGTGCACTCAACTTCCAGAGTTAAACCCGTGTGTGGATTCAGCAGTCTGCAAACACTTTCTCTGCAGAGTGCCAAAACAGGCGTTTTCAGCCCATTACTGGCATATGGAAGAAACAGCAGTAAGCACAGGGAAATATCTGCTTCTAAATCCAAAACGCAGCTACCTTACAGAACGGTTGTCAATGTGTGCACTCAACTTCCAGAGTTAAACCCGTGTGTGGATTCAGCAGTCTGCAAACACTTTCTCTGCAGAGTCCCAAAACAGGCGTTTTCAGCCCATTACCGGCATATGGAAGAAACAGCAGTAAGCACAGGGAAATATCTGCTTCTAATTCCAAAACGCAGCTATCTAACAGAACGGTTGTCAATGGGTGCACTCAACTTCCAGAGTTAAACCCGTGTGTGGATTCAGCAGTCTGCAAACACTTTCTCTGCAGAGTCCCAAAACAGGCGTTTTCAGCCCATTACCGGCATATGGAAGAAACAGCAGTCAGCACAGGGAAATATCTGCTTCTAAATCCAAAACGCTGCTATCTAACAGAACGGTTGTCAATGTGTGCACTCAACTTCCAGAGTTAAACCCGTGTGTGGATTCAGCAGTCTGCAAACACTTTCTCTGCAGAGTCCCAAAACAGGCGTTTTCAGCCCATTACCGGCATATGGAAGAAACAGCAGTCAGCACAGGGAAATATCTGCTTCTAAATCCAAAACGCAGCTATCTAACAGAACGGTTGTCAATGTGTGCACTCAACTTCCAGAGTTAAACCCGTGTGTGGATTCAGCAGTTTTCAAACATCTTCTCTGCAGAGTCCCAAACCAGGCGTTTTCAGCCCATTACCGGCATATGGAAGAAATGGCAGGAAGCCCAGGGAAATATCTGCTTCTAAATCCAAAACACAGCTATCTAACAGAACGGTTTTCAATGTGTGCACTCAACTTCCAGAGTTAAACCCGTGTGTGGATTCAGCACTCTGCAAACCCTTTCTCTGCAGAGTCCCAAAACAGGCGTTTTCAGCCCATTACCGGCATATGGAAGAAACAGCAGTAAGCACAGGGAAATATCTGCTTCTAAATCCAAAACGCAGCTATCTAACAGAACGGTTGTCAATGTGTGCACTCAACTTCCAGAGTTAAACCCGTGTGTGGACTCAGCAGTCTGCAAACACTTTCTCTGCAGAGTCCCAAAACAGGCGTTTTCAGCCCATTACTGGCATATGGAAGAAACAGCAGTAAGCACAGGGAAATATCTGCTTCGAAATCCAAAACGCAGTTATCTAACAGAACGGTTGTCAATGTGTGCACTCAACTTCCAGAGTTAAACCGGTGTGTGGATTCAGCAGTCTGCAAACATCTTCTCTGCAGAGTCCCAAACCAGGCGTTTTCAGCACATTACCGGCATATGGAAGAAACAGCAGTAAGCCCAGGGAAATATCTGCTTCTAAATCCAAAACGCAGCTATCTAACAGAACGGCTGTCAATGTGTGCACTCAACTTCCAGAGTTAAACCCGTGTGTGGATTCAGCAGTCTGCAAACACTTTCTCTGCAGAGTCCCAAAACAGGCGTTTTCAGCCCATTACCGGCATATGGAAGAAACAGCAGTCAGCACAGGGAAATATCTGCTTCTAAATCCAAAACGCAGCTATCTAACAGAACGGTTGTCAATGTGTGCACTCAACTTCCAGAGTTAAACCCGTGTGTGGATTCAGCAGTCTGCAAACACTTTCTCTGCAGAGTCCCAAAACAGGCGTTTTCAGCCCATTACCTGCCTATGGAAAAACAGCAGTAAGCACAGGGAAATATCTGCTTCTAAATCCAAAACGCAGCTATCTAACAGAACGGTTGTCAATGTGTGCACTCAACTTCCAGAGTTAAACCCGTGTGTGGATTCAGCAGTCTGCAAACACTTTCTCTGCAGAGTCCCAAAACAGGCGTTTTCAGCACAGTACCGGCCTATGGAAGAAACAGCAGTAAGCCCAGGAAAATATCTGCTTCTAAATCCAAAACGCAGCTATCTAACAGAACGGTTGTCAATGTGTGCACTGAGCTTCCAGAGTTAAACCCGTGTGTGGATTCAGCAGTCTGCAAACACTTTCTCTGCAGAGTACCAAAACAGGCGTTTTCAGCCCATTACCGGCATATGGAAGAAACAGCAGTAAGCACAGGGAAATATCGGCTTCTAAATCCAAAACGCAGCTATCTAACTGAACGGTTGTCAATGTGTGCACTCAACTTCCAGAGTTAAACCCGTGTGTGGATTCAGCAGTCTGCAAACACTTTCTCTGCAGAGTCCCAAAACAGGCGTTTTCAGCCCATTACCGGCATATGGAAGAAACAGCAGTAAGCACAGGGAAATATCTGCTTCTAAATCCAAAACGCAGCTATCTAACAGAACGGTTGTCAATGTGTGCACTCAACTTCCAGAGTTAAACCCGTGTGTGGATTCAGCAGTCTTCAAACATCTTCTCTGCAGAGTCCCAAACCAGGCGTTTTCAGCCCATTACCGGCATATGGAAGAAACGGCAGGAAGCCCAGGGAAATATCTGCTTCTAAATCCAAAACGCAGCTATCTAACAGAACGGTTGTCAATGTGTGCACTCAACTTCCAGAGTTAAACCCGTGTGTGGATTCAGCAGTCTGCAAACATCTTCTCTGCAGAGTCCCAAACCAGCCGTTTTCAGCCCATTACCGGCATATGGAAGAAACGGCAGGAAGCCCAGGGAAATATCTGCTTCTAAATCCAAAACGCAGCTATCTAACAGAACGGTTGTCAATGTGTGCACTCAACTTCCAGAGTTAAACCCGTGTGTGGATTAAGCAGTCTGCAAACACTTTCTCTGCAGAGTCCCAAAACAGGCGTTTTCAGCCCATTACCGGCATATGGAACAAACAGCAGTAAGCCCAGGGAAATATCTGCTTCTAAATCCAAAACGCAGCTATCTAACAGAACGTTTGTCAATGTGTGCACTCAACTTCCAGAGTTAAACCCGTGTGTGGATTCAGCAGTCTGCACACTCTTTCTCTGCAGAGTCCCAAAACAGGCGTTTTCAGCCCATTACTGGCATATGGAAGAAACAGCAGTAAGCCCAGGGAAATATCTGCTTCTAAATCCAAAACGCAACTATCTAACAGAACGGTTGTAAATGTGTGCACTCAACTTCCAGAGTTAAACCCGTGTGTGGATTCAGCAGTCTGCACACACTTTCTCTGCAGAGTCCCAAAACAGGCGTTTTCAGCCCATTACCGGCATATGGAAGAAACAGCAGTAAGCACAGGGAAATATCTGCTTCTAAATCCAAAACACAGCTATATAACAGAACGGTTGTCAATGTGTGCACTCAACTTCCAGAGTTAAACCCGTGTGTGGATTCAGAGGTCTGCAAACACTTTCTCTGCAGAGTCCCAAAACAGGCGTTTTCAGCCCATTACCGGCATATGGAAGAAACAGCAGTCAGCACAGGGAAATATCTGCTTCTAAATCCAAAACGCAGCTATCTAACAGAATGGTTGTCAATGTGTGCACTCAACTTCCAGAGTTAAACCCGTGTGTGGATTCAGCAGTCTGCAAACACTTTCTCTGCAGAGTCCCAAAACAGGCGTTTTCAGCCCATTACCGGGATATGGAAGAAACAGCAGTCAGCACAGGGAAATATCTGCTTCTAAATCCAAAACGCAGCTATCTAACAGAACGGTTGTCAATGTGTGCACTCAACTTCCAGAGTTCAACCCGTGTGTGGATTCAGCAGTCTGCAAACACTTTCTCTGCAGAGTCCCAAAACAGGCGTTTTCAGCCCATTACCGGCATTTGGAAGAAACAGCAGTAAGCCCAGGGAAAAACGCAGCTATCTAACAGAACGGTTTTCAAAGTGTGCACTCAACTTCCAGAGTTAAACCCGTGTGTGGATTCAGGAGTCTGCAAGCACTTTCTCTGCAGAGTCCCAAAACAGGCGTTTTCAGCCCATTACCGGCATATGGAAGAAACAGCAGTAAGCCCAGGGAAATATCTGCTTCTAAATCCAAAACGCAGCTATCTAACATAACGGTTGTCAATGTGTGCACTCAACTTCCAGAGTTAAACCCGTGTGTGGATTCAGCAGTCTGGAAACATCTTCTCTGCAGAGTCCCAAACCAGGCGTTTTCAGCCCATTACCGGCATATGGAAGAAAGAGCAGTAAGCACAGGGGAATATCTGCTTCTAAATCCAAAACGCAGCTATCTAACAGACCGGTTGTCAATGGGTGCACTCAACTTCCAGAGTTAAACCCGTGTGTGGATTCAGCAGTCTGCAAACACTTTCTCTGCAGAGTCCCAAAACAGGCGTTTTCAGCCCATTACCGGCTTATGGAAGAAACAGCAGTAATCCCAGGGAAATATCTGCTTCTAAATCCAAAACGCAGCTATCTAACAGAATGGTTGTCAATGTGTGCACTCAACTTCCAGAATTAAACCCGTGTGTGGATTCAGCAGTCTGAAAACACTTTCTCTGCAGAGTCCCAAAACAGGCGTTTTCAGCCCTTTACCGGCATATGGAAGAAACAGCAGTAAGCACAGGGAAATATCTGCTTCTAAATCCAAAACGCAGCTATGTAACAGAACGGTTGTCAATGTGTGCACTCAACATCCAGAGTTAAACCCGTGTGTGGATTCAGCAGTCTGCAAACACTTTCTCTGCAGAGTCCCAAAACAGGCGTTTTCAGCCCATTACCGGAATATGGAAGAAACAGCAATAAGCACAGGGAAATATCTGCTTCTAACTCCAAAACGCAGCTATCTAACAGAACGGTTGTCAATGTGTGCACTCACCTTCAAGAGTTAAACCCGTGTGTGGATTCAGCAGTCTGCAAACACTTTCTCTGCAGAGTCCCAAAACAGGCGTTTTCAGCCCATTACCGGCATATGGAAGAAACAGCAGTAAGCACAGGGAAATATCTGCTTCTAACTCCAAAACGCAGCTATCTAACAGAACGGTTGTCAATGTGTGCACTCACCTTCAAGAGTTAAACCCGTGTGTGGATTCAGCAGTCTGCAAACACTTTCTCTGCAGAGTCCCGAAACAGGCGTTTTCAGCCCATTACCGGCATATGGAAGAAACAGCAGTAAGCACAGGGAAATATCTGCTTCTAAATCCAAAACGCAGCTATCTAACAGAACGGTTGTCAATGTGTGCACTCAACTTCCAGAGTTAAACCCGTGTGTGGATTCAGCAGTCTGCAAACACTTTCTCTGCAGAGTCCCAAAGCAGGCGTTTTCAGCCCATTACCGGAATATGGAAGAAACAGCAGTAAGCACAGAAAAATATCTGCTTCTAAATCTAAAACGCAGCTATCTAACAGAACGGTTGACAATGTGTGCACTCAACTTCCAGAGTTAAACCCGTGTGTGGATTCAGCAGTCTGCAAACACTTTCTCTGCAGAGTCCCAAAACAGGCGTTTTCAGCCCATTACCGGCATATTAAAGAAACAGCAGAAAGCACAGGGAAATATCTGCTTCTAAATCCAAAACGCAGCTATGTAACAGAACGGTTGTCAATGTGTGCACTCAACTTCCAGAGTTAAACCCGTGTGTGGATTCAGCAGTCTGCAAACACTTTCTCTGCAGAGTCCCAAAACAGGCGTTTTCAGCCCATTACCGGCATATGGAAGAAACAGCAGTCAGCACAGGGAAATATCTGCTTCTAAATCCAAAACGCAGCTATCTAACAGAACGGTTGTCAATGTGTGCACTCAACTTCCAGAGTTAAACCCGTGTGTGGATTCAGCAGTCTGCAAACACTTTCTCTGCAGAGTCCCAAACCAGGCGTTTTCAGCCCATTACCGGCATATGGAAGAAACAGCAGTAAGCCCAGGGAAAAACGCAGCTATCTAACAGAACGGTTGTCAAAGTGTGCACTCAACTTCCAGAGTTAAACCCGTGTGTGGATTCAGCAGTCTGCAAACACTTTCTCTGCAGAGTCCCAAACCAGGCGTTTTCAGCCCATTACCGGCATATGGAAGAAACAGCAGTAAGCACAGGGAAATATCTGCTTCTAAATCCAAAACGCAGCTATCTAACAGAACGGTTGTCAATGTGTGCACTCAAATTCCAGAGTTAAACCCTTGTGTGGATTCAGCAGTCTGCAAACACTTTCTCTGCAGAGTCCCAAAACAGGCGTTTTCAGCCCATTACCGGCATATGGAAGAAACAGCAATAAGCACAGGGAAATATCTGCTTCTAAATCCAAAACGCAGCAATCTAACAGAACGGTTGTCAATGTGTGCACTCAACTTCCAGAGTTAAACCCGTGTGTGGATTCAGCAGTCTGCAAACACTTTCTCTGCAGAGTCCCAAAACAGGCGTTTTCAGCCCATTACCGGCATATGGAAGAAACAGCAGTAAGCACAGGGAAATATCTGCTTCTAAATCCAAAACGCAGCTATCTAACAGAACGGTTGTCAATGTGTGCACTCAACTTCCAGAGTTAAACCCGTGTGTGGATTCAGCAGTCTGCAAACACTTTCTCTGCAGAGTCCCAAAACAGGCGTTTTCAGCCCATTACCGGAATATGGAAGAAACAGCAGTAAGCACAGGGAAATATCTGCTTCTAAATCTAAAACGCAGCTATCTAACAGAACGGTTGTCAATGTGTGCACTCAACTTCCAGAGTTAAACCCATGTGTGGATTCAGCAGTCTGCAAACACTTTCTCTGAAGAGTCCCAAAACAGGCGTTTTCAGCCCATTACCGGCATATGGAAGAAACAGCAGTAAGCACAGGGAAATATCTGCTTCTAAATCCAAAACGCAGCTATGTAACAGAACGGATGTCAATGTGTGCACTCAACTTCCAGAGTGAAACCCGTGTGTGGATTCAGCAGTCTGCAAACACTTTCTCTGCAGAGTCCCAAAACAGGCGTTTTCAGCCCATTACCGGCATATGGAAGAAACAGCAGTAAGCACAGGGAAATATCTGCTTCTAAATCCAAAACGCAGCTATCTAACAGAACGGTTGTCAATGTGTGCACTCAACTTCCAGAGTTAAACCCGTGTGTGGATTCAGCAGTCTGCAAACACTTTCTCTGCAGAGTCCCAAAACAGACGTTTTCAGCCCATTACCGGCATATGGAAGAAACAGCAGTCAGCACAGGGAAATATCTGCTTCTAAATCCAAAACGCAGCTATCTAACAGAACGGTTGTAAATGTGTGCACTCAACTTCCAGAGTTAAACCCGTGTGTGGATTCAGCAGTCTGCAAACACTTTCTCTGCAGAGTCCCAAAACAGGCGTTTTCAGCCCATTACCAGCATATGGAAGAAACAGCAGTCAGCACAGGGAAATATCTGCTTCTAAAACCAAAACACAGCTATCTAACAGAACGGTTGTCAATGTGTGCACTCAACTTCCAGAGTTAAACCCGTGTGTGGATTCAGCAGTCTGCAAACACTTTCTCTGCAGAGTCCCAAAACAGGCGTTTTCAGCCCATTACCGGCATACGGAAGAAACAGCAGTAAGCACAGGGAAATATCTGCTTCTAAATCCAAAATGCAGCTATCTAACAGAACGGTTGTCAATGTGTGCACTCAACTTCCAGAGTTAAACCCGTGTGTAGATTCAGCAGTCTGCAAACACTTTCTCTGCAGAGTCCCAAAACAGGCGTTTTCAGCCCATTACCGGCATATGGAAGAAACAGCAGTAAGCACAGGGAAATACCTGCTTCTAAATCCAAAACGCAGCTATCTAACAGAACGGTTGTCAATGTGTGCACTCAACTTCCAAAGTTAAACCCGTGTGTGGATTCAGCAGTCTGCAAACACTTTCTCTGCAGAGTCCCAAAACTGGCGTTTTCAGCCCATTACCGGCATATGGAAGAAACAGCAGTAAGCACAGGGAAATATCTGCTTCTAAATCCAAAACGCAGCTATCTAACAGAACAGTTGTCAATGTGTGCACTCAACTTCCAGAGTTAAAGCCGTGTGTGGATTCAGCAGTCTGCAAACACTTTCTCTGCAGAGTCCCAAAACAGGCGTTTTCAGCCCATTACCGGCATATGGAAGAAACAGCAGTAAGCACAGGGAAATATCTGCTTCTAAATCCAAAACGCAGCTTTCTAACAGAACGGTTGTCAATGTGTGCACTCAACTTCCAGAGTTAAACCCGTGTGTGGATTCAGCAGTCTGCAAACACTTTCTCTGCAGAGTCCCAAAACAGGCGTTTTCAGCCCATTACCGGCATATGGAAGAAACAGCAGTAAGCACAGGGAAATATCTGCTTCTAAATCCAAAACGCAGCTATCTAACAGAACGGTTGTCAATGTGTGCACTCAACTTCCAGAGTTAAACCCGTGTGTGGATTCAGCAGTCTGCAAACACTTTCTCTGCAGAGTCCCAAAACAGGCGTTTTCAGCCCATTACCGGCATAAGGAAGAAACAGCAGTCAGCACAGGGAAATATCTGCTTCTGAATCCAAAACGCAGCTATCTAACAGAACTGTTGTCAATGTGTGCACTCAACTTCCAGAGTTAAACCCGTGTGTGGATTCAGCAGTCTGCAAACAGTTTCTCTGCAGTGTCCCAAAACAGGCGTTTTCAGCCCATTACCGGCATATGGAAGAAACAGCAGTCAGCACAGGGAAATATCTGCTTCTAAATCCAAAACGCAGCTATCTAACAGAACGGTTGTCAATGTGTGCACTCAACTTCCAGAGTTAAACCCGTGTGTGGATTCAGCAATCTTCAAACACTTTCTCTGCAGAGTCCCAAAAGAGGCGTTTTCAGCCCATTACCGGCATATGGAAGAAACAGCAGTAAGCCCAGGGAAATATCTGCTTCTAAATCCAAAACACAGCTATCTAACAGAACGGTTGTCAATGTGTGCACTCAACTTCCAGAGTTAAACCCGTGTGTGGATTCAGCATTCTGCAAACACTTTCTCTGCAGAGTCCCAAAACAGGCGTTTTCAGCCCATTACCGGCATATGGAAGAAACAGCAGTCAGCCCAGGGAAATATCTGCTTCTAAATCCAAAACGCAGCTATCTAACAGAACGGTTGTCAATGTGTGCACTCAACTTCCAGAGTTAAACCCGTGTGTGGATTCAGCAGTCTGAAAACACTTTCTCTGCAGAGTCCCAAAACAGGCGTTTTCAGCCCATTACCGGCATATGGAAGAAACAGCAGTCAGCCCAGGGAAATATCTGCTTCTAAATCCAAAACGCAGCTATCTAACAGAACGGTTGTCAATGTGTGCACTCAACTTCCAGAGTTAAACCCGTGTGTGGATTCAGCAGTCTGAAAACACTTTCTCTGCAGAGTCCCAAAACTGGCGTTTTCAGCCCATTACCGGCATATGGAAGAAACAGCAGTAAGCACAGGGAAATATCTGCTTCTAAATCCAAAACGCAGCTATCTAACAGAACAGTTGTCAATGTGTGCACTCAACTTCCAGAGTTAAAGCCGTGTGTGGATTCAGCAGTCTGCAAACACTTTCTCTGCAGAGTCCCAAAACAGGCGTTTTCAGCCCATTACCGGCATATGGAAGAAACAGCAGTAAGCACAGGGAAATATCTGCTTCTAAATCCAAAACGCAGCTATCTAACAGAACGGTTGTCAATGTGTGCACTCAACTTCCAGAGTTAAACCCGTGTGTGGATTCAGCAGTCTGCAAACACTTTCTCTGCAGAGTCCCAAAACAGGCGTTTTCAGCCCATTACCAGCATATGGAAAAAACAGCAGTCAGCACAGGGAAATATCTGCTTCTAAAACCAAAACACAGCTATCTAACAGAACGGTTGTCAATGTGTGCACTCAACTTCCAGAGTTAAACCCGTGTGTGGATTCAGCAGTCTGCAAACACTTTCTCTGCAGAGTCCCAAAACAGGCGTTTTCAGCCCATTACCGGCATACGGAAGAAACAGCAGTAAGCACAGGGAAATATCTGCTTCTAAATCCAAAATGCAGCTATCTAACAGAACGGTTGTCAATGTGTGCACTCAACTTCCAGAGTTAAACCCGTGTGTAGATTCAGCAGTCTGCAAACACTTTCTCTGCAGAGTCCCAAAACAGGCGTTTTCAGCCCATTACCGGCATATGGAAGAAACAGCAGTAAGCACAGGGAAATACCTGCTTCTAAATCCAAAACGCAGCTATCTAACAGAACGGTTGTCAATGTGTGCACTCAACTTCCAAAGTTAAACCCGTGTGTGGATTCAGCAGTCTGCAAACACTTTCTCTGCAGAGTCCCAAAACTGGCGTTTTCAGCCCATTACCGGCATATGGAAGAAACAGCAGTAAGCACAGGGAAATATCTGCTTCTAAATCCAAAACGCAGCTATCTAACAGAACAGTTGTCAATGTGTGCACTCAACTTCCAGAGTTAAAGCCGTGTGTGGATTCAGCAGTCTGCAAACACTTTCTCTGCAGAGTCCCAAAACAGGCGTTTTCAGCCCATTACCGGCATATGGAAGAAACAGCAGTAAGCACAGGGAAATATCTGCTTCTAAATCCAAAACGCAGCTTTCTAACAGAACGGTTGTCAATGTGTGCACTCAACTTCCAGAGTTAAACCCGTGTGTGGATTCAGCAGTCTGCAAACACTTTCTCTGCAGAGTCCCAAAACAGGCGTTTTCAGCCCATTACCGGCATATGGAAGAAACAGCAGTAAGCACAGGGAAATATCTGCTTCTAAATCCAAAACGCAGCTATCTAACAGAACGGTTGTCAATGTGTGCACTCAACTTCCAGAGTTAAACCCGTGTGTGGATTCAGCAGTCTGCAAACACTTTCTCTGCAGAGTCCCAAAACAGGCGTTTTCAGCCCATTACCGGCATAAGGAAGAAACAGCAGTCAGCACAGGGAAATATCTGCTTCTGAATCCAAAACGCAGCTATCTAACAGAACTGTTGTCAATGTGTGCACTCAACTTCCAGAGTTAAACCCGTGTGTGGATTCAGCAGTCTGCAAACAGTTTCTCTGCAGTGTCCCAAAACAGGCGTTTTCAGCCCATTACCGGCATATGGAAGAAACAGCAGTCAGCACAGGGAAATATCTGCTTCTAAATCCAAAACGCAGCTATCTAACAGAACGGTTGTCAATGTGTGCACTCAACTTCCAGAGTTAAACCCGTGTGTGGATTCAGCAATCTGCAAACACTTTCTCTGCAGAGTCCCAAAAGAGGCGTTTTCAGCCCATTACCGGCATATGGAAGAAACAGCAGTAAGCCCAGGGAAATATCTGCTTCTAAATCCAAAACACAGCTATCTAACAGAACGGTTGTCAATGTGTGCACTCAACTTCCAGAGTTAAACCCGTGTGTGGATTCAGCATTCTGCAAACACTTTCTCTGCAGAGTCCCAAAACAGGCGTTTTCAGCCCATTACCGGCATATGGAAGAAACAGCAGTCAGCCCAGGGAAATATCTGCTTCTAAATCCAAAACGCAGCTATCTAACAGAACGGTTGTCAATGTGTGCACTCAACTTCCAGAGTTAAACCCGTGTGTGGATTCAGCAGTCTGAAAACACTTTCTCTGCAGAGTCCCAAAACAGGCGTTTTCAGCCCATTACCGGCATATGGAAGAAACAGCAGTCAGCCCAGGGAAATATCTGCTTCTAAATCCAAAACGCAGCTATCTAACAGAACGGTTGTCAATGTGTGCACTCAACTTCCAGAGTTAAACCCGTGTGTGGATTCAGCAGTCTGAAAACACTTTCTCTGCAGAGTCCCAAAACTGGCGTTTTCAGCCCATTACCGGCATATGGAAGAAACAGCAGTAAGCACAGGGAAATATCTGCTTCTAAATCCAAAACGCAGCTATCTAACAGAACAGTTGTCAATGTGTGCACTCAACTTCCAGAGTTAAAGCCGTGTGTGGATTCAGCAGTCTGCAAACACTTTCTCTGCAGAGTCCCAAAACAGGCGTTTTCAGCCCATTACCGGCATATGGAAGAAACAGCAGTAAGCACAGGGAAATATCTGCTTCTAAATCCAAAACGCAGCTATCTAACAGAACGGTTGTCAATGTGTGCACTCAACTTCCAGAGTTAAACCCGTGTGTGGATTCAGCAGTCTGCAAACACTTTCTCTGCAGAGTCCCAAAACAGGCGTTTTCAGCCCATTACCGGCATATGGAAGAAACAGCAGTAAGCACAGGGAAATATCTGCTTCTAAATCCAAAACGCAGCTATCTAACAGAACGGTTGTCAATGTGTGCACTCAACTTCCAGAGTTAAACCCGTGTGTGGATTCAGCATTCTGCAAACACTTTCTCTGCAGAGTCCCAAAACAGGCGTTTTCAGCCCATTACCGGCACATGGAAGAAACAGCAGTCAGCCCAGGGAAATATCTGCTTCTAAATCCAAAACGCAGCTATCTAACAGAACGGTTGTCAATGTGTGCACTCAACTTCCAGAGTAAAACCCGTGTGTGGATTCAGCAGTCTGCAAACACTTTCTCTACAGAGTGCCAAAACAGGCGTTTTCAGCCCATTACCGGCATATGGAAGAAACAGCAGTAAGCACAGGGAAATATCTGCTTCTAAATCCAAAACGCAGCTACCTAACAGAACGGTTGTCAATGTGTGCACTCAACTTCCAGAGTTAAACCCGTGTGTGTATTCAGCAGTCTGCAAACACTTTCTCTGCAGAGTCCCAAAACAGGCGTTTTCAGCCCATTACCGGCATATGGAAGAAACAGCAGTAAGCACAGGGAAATATCTGCTTCTAAATCCAAAACGCAGCTATCTAACAGAACGGTTGTCAATGTGTGCACTCAACTTCCAGAGTTAAACCCGTGTGTGGATTCAGCAGTCTGCAAACACTTTCTCTGCAGAGTCCCAAAACAGGCGTTTTCAGCCCATTACCGGCATATGGAAGAAACAGCAGTCAGCACAGGGAAATATCTGCTTCTAAATCCAAAACGCTGCTATCTAACAGAACGGTTGTCAATGTGTGCACTCAACTTCCAGAGTTAAACCCGTGTGTGGATTCAGCAGTCTGCAAACACTTTCTCTGCAGAGTCCCAAAACAGGCGTTTTCAGCCCATTACCGGCATATGGAAGAAACAGCAGTCAGCACAGGGAAATATCTGCTTCTAAATCCAAAACGCAGCTATCTAACAGAACGGTTGTCAATGTGTGCACTCAACTTCCAGAGTTAAACCCGTGTGTGGATTCAGCAGTTTTCAAACATCTTCTCTGCAGAGTCCCAAACCAGGCGTTTTCAGCCCATTACCGGCATATGGAAGAAACGGCAGGAAGCCCAGGGAAATATCTGCTTCTAAATCCAAAACACAGCTATCTAACAGAACGGTTGTCAATGTGTGCACTCAACTTCCAGAGTTAAACCCGTGTGTGGATTCAGCACTCTGCAAACCCTTTCTCTGCAGAGTCCCAAAACAGGCGTTTTCAGCCCATTACCGGCATATGGAAGAAACAGCAGTAAGCACAGGGAAATATCTGCTTCTAAATCCAAAACGCAGCTATCTAACAGAACGGTTGTCAATGTGTGCACTCAACTTCCAGAGTTAAACCCGTGTGTGGACTCAGCAGTCTGCAAACACTTTCTCTGCAGAGTCCCAAAACAGGCGTTTTCAGCCCATTACCAGCATATGGAAGAAACAGCAGTAAGCACAGGGAAATATCTGCTTCGAAATCCAAAACGCAGTTATCTAACAGAATGGTTGTCAATGTGTGCACTCAACTTCCAGAGTTAAACCGGTGTGTGGATTCAGCAGTCTGCAAACATCTTCTCTGCAGAGTCCCAAACCAGGCGTTTTCAGCACATTACCGGCATATGGAAGAAACAGCAGTAAGCCCAGGGAAATATCTGCTTCTAAATCCAAAACGCAGCTATCTAACAGAACGGCTGTCAATGTGTGCACTCAACTTCCAGAGTTAAACCCGTGTGTGGATACAGCAGTCTGCAAACACTTTCTCTGCAGAGTCCCAAAACAGGCGTTTTCAGCCCATTACCGGCATATGGAAGAAACAGCAGTAAGCACAGGGAAATATCTGCTTCTAAATCCAAAACGCAGCTATCTAACAGAACGGTTGTCAATGTGTGCACTCAACTTCCAGAGTTAAACCCGTGTGTGGATTCAGCAGTCTGCAAACACTTTCTCTGCAGAGTCCCAAAACAGGCGTTTTCAGCCCATTACCTGCCTATGGAAAAACAGCAGTAAGCACAGGGAAATATCTGCTTCTAAATCCAAAACGCAGCTATCTAACAGAACGGTTGTCAATGTGTGCACTCAACTTCCAGAGTTAAACCCGTGTGTGGATTCAGCAGTCTGCAAACACTTTCTCTGCAGAGTCCCAAAACAGGCGTTTTCAGCACAGTACCGGCATATGGAAGAAACAGCAGTAAGCCCAGGGAAATATCTGCTTCTAAATCCAAAACGCAGCTATCTAACAGAACGGTTGTCAATGTGTGCACTGAGCTTCCAGAGTTAAACCCGTGTGTGGATTCAGCAGTCTGCAAACACTTTCTCTGCAGAGTACCAAAACAGGCGTTTTCAGCCCATTACCGGCATATGGAAGAAACAGCAGTAAGCACAGGGAAATATCGGCTTCTAAATCCAAAACGCAGCTATCTAACTGAACGGTTGTCATGTGTGCACTCAACTTCCAGAGTTAAACCCGTGTGTGGATTCAGCAGTCTGCAAACACTTTCTCTGCAGAGTCCCAAAACAGGCGTTTTCAGCCCATTACCGGCATATGGAAGAAACAGCAGTAAGCACAGGGAAATATCTGCTTCTAAATCCAAAACGCAGCTATCTAACAGAACGGTTGTCAATGTGTGCACTCAACTTCCAGAGTTAAACCCGTGTGTGGATTCAGCAGTCTTCAAACATCTTCTCTGCAGAGTCCCAAACCAGGCGTTTTCAGCCCATTACCGGCATATGGAAGAAACGGCAGGAAGCCCAGGGAAATATCTGCTTCTAAATCCAAAACGCAGCTATCTAACAGAACGGTTGTCAATGTGTGCACTCAACTTCCAGAGTTAAACCCGTGTGTGGATTCAGCAGTCTGCAAACATCTTCTCTGCAGAGTCCCAAACCAGCCGTTTTCAGCCCATTACCGGCATATGGAAGAAACGGCAGGAAGCCCAGGGAAATATCTGCTTCTAAATCCAAAACGCAGCTATCTAACAGAACGGTTGTCAATGTGTGCTCTCAACTTCCAGAGTTAAACCCGTGTGTGGATTCAGCACTCTGCAAACACTTTCTCTGCCGAGTCCCAAAACAGGCGTTTTCAGCCCATTACCGGCATATGGAAGAAACAGCAGTAAGCACAGGGAAATATCTGCTTCGAAATCCAAAATGCAGCTATCTAACAGAACGGTTGTCAATGTGTGCACTCAACTTCCAGAGTTAAACCCGTGTGTGGATTCAGCAGTCTGCAAACACTTTCTCTGCAGAGTGCCAAAACAGGCGTTTTCAGCCCATTACTGGCATATGGAAGAAACAGCAGTAAGCACAGGGAAATATCTGCTTCTAAATCTAAAACGCAGCTATCTAACAGAACGGTTGTCAATGTGTGCACTCAACTTCCAGAGGTAAACCCGTGTGTGTATTCAGCAGTCTGCAAACACTTTCTCTGCAGAGTCCCAAAACAGGCGTTTTCAGCCCATTACCGGCATATGGAAGAAACAGCAGTAAGCACAGGGAAATATCTGCTTCTAAACCCAAAACGCAGCTATCTAACAGAACGGTTGTCAATGTGTGCACTCAACTTCCAGAGTTAAACCCGTGTGTGGATTCAGCAGTCTGCAAACACTTTCTCTGCAGAGTCCCAAAACAGGCGTTTTCAGCCCATTACCGGCATATGGAAGAAACAGCAGTAAGCACAGGGAAATATCTGCTTCTAAATCCAAAAGGCAGCTATCTAACAGAACGGTTGTCAATGTGTGCACTCAATTTCCACAGTTAAACCCGTGTGTGGATTCAGCAGTCTGCAAACACTTTCTCTGCAGAGTCCCAAAACAGGCGTTTTCAGCCCATTACCGGCATATGGAAGAAACAGCAGTCAGCACAGGGAAATATCTGCTTCTAAATCCAAAACGCAGCTATCTAACAGAACGGTTGTCAATGTGTGCACTCAACATCCAGAGTTAAACCCGTGTGTGGATTCAGCAGTCTGCAACCACTTTCTCTGCAGAGTCCCAAAACAGGCGTTTTCAGCCCATTACCGGCATATGGAAGAAACAGCAGTAAGCACAGGGAAATATCTGCTTCTAAATCCAAAACGCAGCTATCTAACAGAACGGTTGTCAATGTGTGCACTCAACTTCCAGAGTTAAACCCGTGTGTGGATTCAGCAGTCTGCAAACACTTTCTCTGCAGAGTCCCAAAACAGGCGTTTTCAGCCCATTACCGGCATATGGAAGAAACAGCAGTAAGCACAGGGAAATATCTGCTTCTAAATCCAAAACGCAGCTATCTAACAGAACGGTTGTCAATGTGTGCACTCAACTTCCAGAGTTAAACCCGTGTGTGGATTCAGCAGTCTGCAAACACTTTCTCTGCAGAGTCCCAAAACAGGCGTTTTCAGCCCATTACCGGCATATGGAAGAAACAGCAGTCAGCACAGGGAAATATCTGCTTCTAAATCCAAAACGCAGCTATCTAACAGAACGGTTGTCAATGTGTGCACTCAACTTCCAGAGTTAAACCCGTGTGTGGATTCAGCAGTCTGCAAACACTTTCTCTGCAGAGTCCCAAAACAGGCGTTTTCAGCCCATTACCGGCATATGGATGAAACAGCAGTAAGCCCAGGGAAATATCTGCTTCTAAATCCAAAACGCAGCTATCTAACAGAACGGTTGTCAATGTGTGCACTCAACTTCCAGAGTTAAACCCGTGTGTGGATTCAGCAGTCTGCACACTCTTTCTCTGCAGAGTCCCAAAACAGGCGTTTTCAGCCCATTACCGGCATATGGAAGAAACAGCAGTAAGCCCAGGGAAATATCTGCTTCTAAATCCAAAACGCAACTATCTAACAGAACGGTTGTAAATGTGTGCACTCAACTTCCAGAGTTAAACCCGTGTGTGGATTCAGCAGTCTGCAAACACTTTCTCTGCAGAGTCCCAAAACAGGCGTTTTCAGCCCATTACCGGCATATGGAAGAAACAGCAGTAAGCACAGGGAAATATCTGCTTCTAAATCCAAAACGCAGCTATCTAACAGAACGGTTGTCAATGTGTGCACTCAACTTCCAGAGTTAAACCCGTGTGTGGATTCAGCAGTCTGCAAACACTTTCTCTGCAGAGTCCCAAAACAGGCGTTTTCAGCCCATTACCGGCATATGGAAGAAACAGCAGTAAGCACAGGGAAATATCTGCTTCTAAATCCAAAACGCAGCTATCTAACAGAACGGTTGTCAATGTGTGCACTCAACTTCCAGAGTTAAACCCATGTGTGGATTCAGCAGTCTGCAAACACTTTCTCTGCAGAGTCCCAAAACAGGCGTTTTCAGCCCATTACCGGCATATGGAAGAAACAGCAGTCAGCACAGGGAAATATCTGCTTCTAAATCCAAAACGCAGCTATCTAACAGAACGGTTGTCAATGTGTGCACTCAACTACCAGAGTTAAACCCGTGTGTGGATTAAGCAGTCTGCAAACACTTTCTCTGCAGAGTCCCAAAACAGGCGTTTTCAGCCCATTACCGGCATATGGAAGAAACAGCAGTCATCACAGGGAAATATCTGCTTCTAAATCCAAAACGCAGCTATCTAACAGAACGGTTGTCAATGTGTGCACTCAACTTCCAGAGTTAAACCCGTGTGTGGATTAAGAAGTCTGCAAACACTTTCTCTGCAGAGTCCCAAAACAGGCGTTTTCAGCCCATTACTGGCATATGGAAGAAACAGCAGTAAGCCCAGGGAAATATCTGCTTCTAAATCCAAAACGCAACTATCTAACAGAACGGTTGTAAATGTGAGCACTCAACTTCCAGAGTTAAACCCGTGTGTGGATTCAGCAGTCTGCACACACTTTCTCTGCAGAGTCCCAAAACAGGCGTTTTCAGCCCATTACCGGCATATGGAAGAAACAGCAGTAAGCACAGGGAAATATCTGCTTCTAAATCCAAAACACAGCTATATAACAGAACGGTTGTCAATGTGTGCACTCAACTTCCAGAGTTAAACCCGTGTGTGGATTCAGAGGTCTGCAAACACTTTCTCTGCAGAGTCCCAAAACAGGCGTTTTCAGCCCATTACCGGCATATGGAAGAAACAGCAGTCAGCACAGGGAAATATCTGCTTCTAAATCCAAAACGCAGCTATCTAACAGAATGGTTGTCAATGTGTGCACTCAACTTCCAGAGTTAAACCCGTGTGTGGATTCAGCAGTCTGCAAACACTTTCTCTGCAGAGTCCCAAAACAGGCGTTTTCAGCCCATTACCGGGATATGGAAGAAACAGCAGTCAGCACAGGGAAATATCTGCTTCTAAATCCAAAACGCAGCTATCTAACAGAACGGTTGTCAATGTGTGCACTCAACTTCCAGAGTTCAACCCGTGTGTGGATTCAGCAGTCTGCAAACACTTTCTCTGCAGAGTCGCAAAACAGACGTTTTCAGCCCATTACCGGCATATGGAAGAAACAGCAGTCAGCACAGGGAAATATCTGCTTCTAAATCCAAAACGCAGCTATCTAACAGAATGGTTGTCAATGTGTGCACTCAACTTCCAGAGTTAAACCCGTGTGTGGATTCAGCAGTCTGCAAACACTTTCTCTGCAGAGTCCCAAAACAGGCGTTTTCAGCCCATTACCGGGATATGGAAGAAACAGCAGTCAGCACAGGGAAATATCTGCTTCTAAATCCAAAACGCAGCTATCTAACAGAACGGTTGTCAATGTGTGCACTCAACTTCCAGAGTTCAACCCGTGTGTGGATTCAGCAGTCTGCAAACACTTTCTCTGCAGAGTCCCAAAACAGGCGTTTTCAGCCCATTACCGGCATTTGGAAGAAACAGCAGTAAGCACAGGGAAAAACGCAGCTATCTAACAGAACGGTTTTCAAAGTGTGCACTCAACTTCCAGAGTTAAACCCGTGTGTGGATTCAGGAGTCTGCAAGCACTTTCTCTGCAGAGTCCCAAAACAGGCGTTTTCAGCCCATTACCGGCATATGGAAGAAACAGCAGTAAGCCCAGGGAAATATCTGCTTCTAAATCCAAAACGCAGCTATCTAACAGAACGGTTGTCAATGTGTGCACTCAACTTCCAGAGTTAAACCCGTGTGTGGATTCAGCAGTCTGGAAACATCTTCTCTGCAGAGTCCCAAACCAGGCGTTTTCAGCCCATTACCGGCATATGGAAGAAAGAGCAGTAAGCACAGGGGAATATCTGCTTCTAAATCCAAAACGCAGCTATCTAACAGACCGGTTGTCAATGGGTGCACTCAACTTCCAGAGTTAAACCCGTGTGTGGATTCAGCAGTCTGCAAACACTTTCTCTGCAGAGTCCCAAAACAGGCGTTTTCAGCCCATTACCGGCTTATGGAAGAAACAGCAGTAAGCCCAGGGAAATATCTGCTTCTAAATCCAAAACGCAGCTATCTAACAGAATGGTTGTCAATGTGTGCACTCAACTTCCAGAATTAAACCCGTGTGTGGATTCAGCAGTCTGAAAACACTTTCTCTGCAGAGTCCCAAAACAGGCGTTTTCAGCCCTTTACCGGCATATGGAAGAAACAGCAGTAAGCACAGGGAAATATCTGCTTCTAAATCCAAAACGCAGCTATGTAACAGAACGGTTGTCAATGTGTGCACTCAACATCCAGAGTTAAACCCGTGTGTGGATTCAGCAGTCTGCAAACACTTTCTCTGCAGAGTCCCAAAACAGGCGTTTTCAGCCCATTACCGGAATATGGAAGAAACAGCAATAAGCACAGGGAAATATCTGCTTCTAACTCCAAAACGCAGCTATCTAACAGAACGGTTGTCAATGTGTGCACTCAACTTCAAGAGTTAAACCCGTGTGTGGATTCAGCAGTCTGCAAACACTTTCTCTGCAGAGTCCCAAAACAGGCGTTTTCAGCCCATTACCGGCATATGGAAGAAACAGCAATAAGCACAGGGAAATATCTGCTTCTAACTCCAAAACGCAGCTATCTAACAGAACGGTTGTCAATGTGTGCACTCACCTTCAAGAGTTAAACCCGTGTGTGGATTCAGCAGTCTGCAAACACTTTCTCTGCAGAGTCCCGAAACAGGCGTTTTCAGCCCATTACCGGCATATGGAAGAAACAGCAGTAAGCACAGGGAAATATCTGCTTCTAAATCCAAAACGCAGCTATCTAACAGAACGGTTGTCAATGTGTGCACTCAACTTCCAGAGTTAAACCAGTGTGTGGATTCAGCAGTCTACAAACACTTTCTCTGCAGAGTCCCAAAACAGGCGTTTTCAGCCCATTACCGGAATATGGAAGAAACAGCAGTAAGCACAGAAAAATATCTGCTTCTAAATCTAAAACGCAGCTATCTAACAGAACGGTTGACAATGTGTGCACTCAACTTCCAGAGTTAAACCCGTGTGTGGATTCAGCAGTCTGCAAACACTTTCTCTGCAGAGTCCCAAAACAGGCGTTTTCAGCCCATTACCGGCATATTGAAGAAACAGCAGAAAGCACAGGGAAATATCTGCTTCTAAATCCAAAACGCAGCTATGTAACAGAACGGTTGTCAATGTGTGCACTCAACTTCCAGAGTTAAACCCGTGTGTGGATTCAGCAGTCTGCAAACACTTTCTCTGCAGAGTCCCAAAACAGGCGTTTTCAGCCCATTACCGGCATATGGAAGAAACAGCAGTCAGCACAGGGAAATATCTGCTTCTAAATCCAAAACGCAGCTATCTAACAGAACGGTTGTCAATGTGTGCACTCAACTTCCAGAGTTAAACCCGTGTGTGGATTCAGCAGTCTGCAAACACTTTCTCTGCAGAGTCCCAAACCAGGCGTTTTCAGCCCATTACCGGCATATGGAAGAAACAGCAGTAAGCCCAGGGAAAAACGCAGCTATCTAACAGAACGGTTGTCAAAGTGTGCACTCAACTTCCAGAGTTAAACCCGTGTGTGGACTCAGCAGTCTGCAAACACTTTCTCTGCAGAGTCCCAAAACAGGCGTTTTCAGCCCATTACCGGCATATGGAAGAAACAGCAGTAAGCACAGGGAAATATCTGCTTCGAAATCCAAAACGCAGTTATCTAACAGAATGGTTGTCAATGTGTGCACTCAACTTCCAGAGTTAAACCGGTGTGTGGATTCAGCAGTCTGCAAACATCTTCTCTGCAGAGTCCCAAACCAGGCGTTTTCAGCACATTACCGGCATATGGAAGAAACAGCAGTAAGCCCAGGGAAATATCTGCTTCTAAATCCAAAACGCAGCTATCTAACAGAACGGTTGTCAATGTGTGCACTCAACTTCCAGAGTTAAACCCGTGTGTGGATTCAGCAGTCTGCAAACATCTTCTCTGCAGAGTCCCAAACCAGCCGTTTTCAGCCCATTACCGGCATATGGAAGAAACGGCAGGAAGCCCAGGGAAATATCTGCTTCTAAATCCAAAACGCAGCTATCTAACAGAACGGTTGTCAATGTGTGCACTCAACTTCCAGAGTTAAACCCGTGTGTGGATTCAGCAGTCTGCAAACACTTTCTCTGCAGAGTCCCAAAACAGGCGTTTTCAGCCCATTACCGGCATATGGAAGAAACAGCAGTAAGCACAGGGAAATATCTGCTTCTAAATCCAAAACGCAGCTATCTAACAGAACGGTTGTCAATGTGTGCACTCAACTTCCAGAGTTAAACCCATGTGTGGATTCAGCAGTCTGCAAACACTTTCTCTGCAGAGTCCCAAAACAGGCGTTTTCAGCCCATTACCGGCATATGGAAGAAACAGCAGTCAGCACAGGGAAATATCTGCTTCTAAATCCAAAACGCAGCTATCTAACAGAACGGTTGTCAATGTGTGCACTCAACTTCCAGAGTTAAACCCGTGTGTGGATTAAGCAGTCTGCAAACACTTTCTCTGCAGAGTCCCAAAACAGGCGTTTTCAGCCCATTACCGGCATATGGAAGAAACAGCAGTCATCACAGGGAAATATCTGCTTCTAAATCCAAAACGCAGCTATCTAACAGAACGGTTGTCAATGTGTGCACTCAACTTCCAGAGTTAAACCCGTGTGTGGATTAAGCAGTCTGCAAACACTTTCTCTGCAGAGTCCCAAAACAGGCGTTTTCAGCCCATTACTGGCATATGGAAGAAACAGCAGTAAGCCCAGGGAAATATCTGCTTCTAAATCCAAAACGCAACTATCTAACAGAACGGTTGTAAATGTGTGCACTCAACTTCCAGAGTTAAACCCGTGTGTGGATTCAGCAGTCTGCACACACTTTCTCTGCAGAGTCCCAAAACAGGCGTTTTCAGCCCATTACCGGCATATGGAAGAAACAGCAGTAAGCACAGGGAAATATCTGCTTCTAAATCCAAAACACAGCTATATAACAGAACGGTTGTCAATGTGTGCACTCAACTTCCAGAGTTAAACCCGTGTGTGGATTCAGAGGTCTGCAAACACTTTCTCTGCAGAGTCCCAAAACAGGCGTTTTCAGCCCATTACCGGCATATGGAAGAAACAGCAGTCAGCACAGGGAAATATGTGCTTCTAAATCCAAAACGCAGCTATCTAACAGAATGGTTGTCAATGTGTGCACTCAACTTCCAGAGTTAAACCCGTGTGTGGATTCAGCAGTCTGCAAACACTTTCTCTGCAGAGTCCCAAAACAGGCGTTTTCAGCCCATTACCGGGATATGGAAGAAACAGCAGTCAGCACAGGGAAATATCTGCTTCTAAATCCAAAACGCAGCTATCTAACAGAACGGTTGTCAATGTGTGCACTCAACTTCCAGAGTTCAACCCGTGTGTGGATTCAGCAGTCTGCAAACACTTTCTCTGCAGAGTCCCAAAACAGGCGTTTTCAGCCCATTACCGGCATTTGGAAGAAACAGCAGTAAGCACAGGGAAAAACGCAGCTATCTAACAGAACGGTTTTCAAAGTGTGCACTCAACTTCCAGAGTTAAACCCGTGTGTGGATTCAGGAGTCTGCAAGCACTTTCTCTGCAGAGTCCCAAAACAGGCGTTTTCAGCCCATTACCGGCATATGGAAGAAACAGCAGTAAGCCCAGTGAAATATCTGCTTCTAAATCCAAAACGCAGCTATCTAACAGAACGGTTGTCAATGTGTGCACTCAACTTCCAGAGTTAAACCCGTGTGTGGATTCAGCAGTCTGGAAACATCTTCTCTGCAGAGTCCCAAACCAGGCGTTTTCAGCCCATTACCGGCATATGGAAGAAAGAGCAGTAAGCACAGGGGAATATCTGCTTCTAAATCCAAAACGCAGCTATCTAACAGACCGGTTGTCAATGGGTGCACTCAACTTCCAGAGTTAAACCCGTGTGTGGATTCAGCAGTCTGCAAACACTTTCTCTGCAGAGTCCCAAAACAGGCGTTTTCAGCCCATTACCGGCTTATGGAAGAAACAGCAGTAAGCCCAGGGAAATATCTGCTTCTAAATCCAAAACGCAGCTATCTAACAGAATGGTTGTCAATGTGTGCACTCAACTTCCAGAATTAAACCCGTGTGTGGATTCAGCAGTCTGAAAACACTTTCTCTGCAGAGTCCCAAAACAGGCGTTTTCAGCCCTTTACCGGCATATGGAAGAAACAGCAGTAAGCACAGGGAAATATCTGCTTCTAAATCCAAAACGCAGCTATGTAACAGAACGGTTGTCAATGTGTGCACTCAACATCCAGAGTTAAACCCGTGTGTGGATTCAGCAGTCTGCAAACACTTTCTCTGCAGAGTCCCAAAACAGGCGTTTTCAGCCCATTACCGGAATATGGAAGAAACAGCAATAAGCACAGGGAAATATCTGCTTCTAACTCCAAAACGCAGCTATCTAACAGAACGGTTGTCAATGTGTGCACTCAACTTCAAGAGTTAAACCCGTGTGTGGATTCAGCAGTCTGCAAACACTTTCTCTGCAGAGTCCCAAAACAGGCGTTTTCAGCCCATTACCGGCATATGGAAGAAACAGCAATAAGCACAGGGAAATATCTGCTTCTAACTCCAAAACGCAGCTATCTAACAGAACGGTTGTCAATGTGTGCACTCACCTTCAAGAGTTAAACCCGTGTGTGGATTCAGCAGTCTGCAAACACTTTCTCTGCAGAGTCCCAAAACAGGCGTTTTCAGCCCATTACCGGCATATGGAAGAAACAGCAATAAGCCCACGGAAATATCTGCTTCTAAATCCAAAACGCAGCTATCTAACAGAACGGTTGTCAATGTGTGCACTCAACTTCCAGAGTTAAACCCGTGTGTGGATTCAGCAGTCTGCAAACACTTTCTCTGCAGAGTCCCAAAACAGGCGTTTTCAGCCCATTACCGGAATATGGAAGAAACAGCAGTAAGCACAGAAAAATATCTGCTTCTAAATCTAAAACGCAGCTATCTAACAGAACGGTTGACAATGTGTGCACTCAACTTCCAGAGTTAAACCCGTGTGTGGATTCAGCAGTCTGCAAACACTTTCTCTGCAGAGTCCCAAAACAGGCGTTTTCAGCCCATTACCGGCATATTGAAGAAACAGCAGAAAGCACAGGGAAATATCTGCTTCTAAATCCAAAACGCAGCTATGTAACAGAACGGTTGTCAATGTGTGCACTCAACTTCCAGAGTTAAACCCGTGTGTGGATTCAGCAGTCTGCAAACACTTTCTCTGCAGAGTCCCAAAACAGGCGTTTTCAGCCCATTACCGGCATATGGAAGAAACAGCAGTCAGCACAGGGAAATATCTGCTTCTAAATCCAAAACGCAGCTATCTAACAGAACGGTTGTCAATGTGTGCACTCAACTTCCAGAGTTAAACCCGTGTGTGGATTCAGCAGTCTGCAAACACTTTCTCTGCAGAGTCCCAAACCAGGCGTTTTCAGCCCATTACCAGCATATGGAAGAAACAGCAGTAAGCCCAGGGAAAAACGCAGCTATCTAACAGAACGGTTGTCAAAGTGTGCACTCAACTTCCAGAGTTAAACCCGTGTGTGGATTCAGCAGTCTGCAAACACTTTCTCTGCAGAGTCCCAAACCAGGCGTTTTCAGCCCATTACCGGCATATGGAAGAAACAGCAGTAAGCACAGGGAAATATCTGCTTCTAAATCCAAAACGCAGCTATCTAACAGAACGGTTGTCAATGTGTGCACTCAAATTCCAGAGTTAAACCCTTGTGTGGATTCAGCAGTCTGCAAACACTTTCTCTGCAGAGTCCCAAAACAGGCGTTTTCAGCCCATTACCGGCATATGGAAGAAACAGCAATAAGCACAGGGAAATATCTGCTTCTAAATCCAAAACGCAGCAATCTAACAGAACGGTTGTCAATGTGTGCACTCAACTTCCAGAGTTAAACCCGTGTGTGGATTCAGCAGTCTGCAAACACTTTCTCTGCAGAGTCCCAAAACAGGCGTTTTCAGCCCATTACCGGCATATGGAAGAAACAGCAGTAAGCACAGGGAAATATCTGCTTCTAAATCCAAAACGCAGCTATCTAACAGAACGGTTGTCAATGTGTGCACTCAACTTCCAGAGTTAAACCCGTGTGTGGATTCAGCAGTCTGCAAACACTTTCTCTGCAGAGTCCCAAAACAGGCGTTTTCAGCCCATTACCGGAATATGGAAGAAACAGCAGTAAGCACAGGGAAATATCTGCTTCTAAATCTAAAACGCAGCTATCTAACAGAACGGTTGTCAATGTGTGCACTCAACTTCCAGAGTTAAACCCATGTGTGGATTCAGCAGTCTGCAAACACTTTCTCTGAAGAGTCCCAAAACAGGCGTTTTCAGCCCATTACCGGCATATGGAAGAAACAGCAGTAAGCACAGGGAAATATCTGCTTCTAAATCCAAAACGCAGCTATGTAACAGAACGGATGTCAATGTGTGCACTCAACTTCCAGAGTGAAACCCGTGTGTGGATTCAGCAGTCTGCAAACACTTTCTCTGCAGAGTCCCAAAACAGGCGTTTTCAGCCCATTACCGGCATATGGAAGAAACAGCAGTAAGCACAGGGAAATATCTGCTTCTAAATCCAAAACGCAGCTATCTAACAGAACGGTTGTCAATGTGTGCACTCAACTTCCAGAGTTAAACCCGTGTGTGGATTCAGCAGTCTGGAAACATCTTCTCTGCAGAGTCCCAAACCAGGCGTTTTCAGCCCATTACCGGCATATGGAAGAAAGAGCAGTAAGCACAGGGGAATATCTGCTTCTAAATCCAAAACGCAGCTATCTAACAGACCGGTTGTCAATGGGTGCACTCAACTTCCAGAGTTAAACCCGTGTGTGGATTCAGCAGTCTGCAAACACTTTCTCTGCAGAGTCCCAAAACAGGCGTTTTCAGCCCATTACCGGCATATGGAAGAAACAGCAGTAAGCACAGGGAAATATCTGCTTCTAAATCCAAAACGCAGCTATCTAACATAACGGTTGTCAATGTGTGCACTCAACTTCCAGAATTAAACCCGTGTGTGGATTCAGCAGTCTGAAAACACTTTCTCTGCAGAGTCCCAAAACAGGCGTTTTCAGCCCTTTACCGGCATATGGAAGAAACAGCAGTAAGCACAGGGAAATATCTGCTTCTAAATCCAAAACGCAGCTATCTAACAGCACTGTTGTCAATGTGTGCACTCAACTTCCAGAGTTAAACCCGTGTGTGGATTCAGCAGTCTGCAAACACTTTCTCTGCAGAGTCCCAAAACAGGCGTTTTCAGCCCATTACCGGCATATGGAAGAAACAGCAATAAGCCCACGGAAATATCTGCTTCTAAATCCAAAACGCAGCTATCTAACAGAACGGTTGTCAATGTGTGCACTCAACTTCCAGAGTTAAACCCGTGTGTGGATTCAGCAGTCTGCAAACACTTTCTCTGCAGAGTCCCAAAACAGGCGTTTTCAGCCCATTACCGGCATATGGAAGAAACAGCAGTAAGCACAGGGAAATATCTGCTTCTAAATCCAAAACGCAGCTATCTAACAGAACGGTTGTCAATGTGTGCACTCAACTTCCAGAGTTAAACCCGTGTGTGGATTCAGCAGTCTGCAAACACTTTCTCTGCAGAGTCCCAAAACAGGCGTTTTCAGCCCATTACCGGAATATGGAAGAAACAGCAGTAAGCACAGGGAAATATCTGCTTCTAAATCCAAAACGCAGCTATCTAACAGAACGGTTGTCAATGTGTGCACTCAACTTCCAGAGTTAAACCCATGTGTGGATTCAGCAGTCTGCAAACATCTTCTCTGCAGAGTCCCAAAACAGGCGTTTTCAGCCCATTACTGGCATATGGAAGAAACAGCAGTAAGCACAGGGAAATATCTGCTTCTAAATCCAAAACGCAGCTATGTAACAGAACGGATGTCAATGTGTGCACTCAACTTCCAGAGTTAAACCCGTGTGTGGATTCAGCAGTCTGCAAACACTTTCTCTGCACAGTCCCAAAACAGGCGTTTTCAGCCCATTACCGTCATATGGAAGAAACAGCAGTAAGCCCAGGGAAATATCTGCTTCTAAATCCAAAACGCAGCTATCTAACAGAACGGTTGTCAATGTGTGCACTCAACTTCCAGAGTTAAACCCGTGTGTGGATTCAGCAGTCTGGAAACATCTTCTCTGCAGAGTCCCAAACCAGGCGTTTTCAGCCCATTACCGGCATATGGAAGAAAGAGCAGTAAGCACAGGGGAATATCTGCTTCTAAATCCAAAACTCAGCTATCTAACAGACCGGTTGTAAATGGGTGCACTCAACTTCCAGAGTTAAACCCGTGTGTGGATTCAGCAGTCTGCAAACACTTTCTCTGCAGAGTCCCAAAACAGGCGTTTTCAGCCCATTACCGGCTTATGGAAGAAACAGCAGTAAGCCCAGGGAAATATCTGCTTCTAAATCCAAAACGCAGCTATCTAACAGAATGGTTGTCAATGTGTGCACTCAACTTCCAGAATTAAACCCGTGTGTGGATTCAGCAGTCTGAAAACACTTTCTCTGCAGAGTCCCAAAACAGGCGTTTTCAGCCCTTTACCGGCATATGGAAGAAACAGCAGTAAGCACAGGGAAATATCTGCTTCTAAATCCAAAACGCAGCTATGTAACAGAACGGTTGTCAATGTGTGCACTCAACATCCAGAGTTAAACCCGTGTGTGGATTCAGCAGTCTGCAAACACTTTCTCTGCAGAGTCCCAAAACAGTCGTTTTCAGCCCATTACCGGCGTATGGAAGAAACAGCAGTCAGCACAGGGAAATATCTGCTTCTAAATCCAAAACGCAGCTATCTAACAGAACGGCTGTCAATGTGTGCACTCAACTTCCAGAGTTAAACCCGTGTGTGGATTCAGCAGTCTGCAAACACTTTCTCTGCAGAGTCCCAAAACAGGCGTTTTCAGCCCATTACCGGCATATGGAAGAAACAGCAGTAAGCCCAGGGAAATATCTGCTTCTAAATCCAAAACGCAGCTATCTAACAGAACGGTTGTCAATGTGTGCACTCAACTTCCAGAATTAAACCCGTGTGTGGATTCAGCAGTCTGAAAACACTTTCTCTGCAGAGTCCCAAAACAGGCGTTTGAAGCCCATTACCGGCATATGGAAGTAACAGAAGTAAGCACAGGGAAATATCTGCTTCTAAATCCAAAACGCAGCTATCTAACAGAACGGTTGTCAATGTGTGCACTCAACTTCCAGAGTTAAACCCGTGTGTGGATTCAGCAGTCTGCAAACATCTTCTATGCAGAGTCCCAAAACAGGCGTTTTCAGCCCATTACCGGCATATGGAAGAAACAGCAGTAAGCACAGGGAAATATCTGCTTCTAAATCCAAAACGCAGCTATCTAACAGAACGGTTGTCAATGTGTGCACTCAACTTCCGGAGTTAAACCCGTGTCTGGATTCAGCAATCTGCAAACACTTTCTCTGCAGAGTCCCAAAACAGGCGTTTTCAGCCCATTACCGGCATATGGAAGAAACAGCAGTAAGCACAGGGAAATATCTGCTTCTAAATCCAAAACGCAGCTATCTAACAGAACGGTTGTCAATGTGTGCACTCAACTTCCAGAATTAAACCCGTGTTTGGATTCAGCAGTCTGAAAACACTTTCTCTGCCGAGTCCCAAAACAGGCGTTTTCAGCCCATTACCGGCATATGGAAGAAACAGCAGTAAGCACAGGGAAATATCTGCTTCTAAATCCAAAACGCAGCTATCTAACAGAACGGTTGTCAATGTGTGCACTCAACTTCCAGAGTTAAACCCGTGTGTGGATTCAGCAGTCTGCAAACACTTTCTCTGCAGAGTCCCAAAGCAGGCGTTTTCAGCCCATTACCGGAATATGGAAGAAACAGCAATAAGCCCACGGAAATATCTGCTTCTAAATCCAAAACGCAGCTATCTAACAGAACGGTTGTCAATGTGTGCACTCAACTTCCAGAGTTAAACCCGTGTGTGGATTCAGCAGTCTGCAAACACTTTCTCTGCAGAGTCCCAAAACAGGCGTTTTCAGCCCATTACCGGCATATGGAAGAAACAGCAGTAAGCACAGGGAAATATCTGCTTCTAAATCCAAAACGCAGCTATCTAACAGAACGGTTGTCAATGTGTGCACTCAACTTCCAGAGTTAAACCCGTGTGTGGATTCAGCAGTCTGCAAACACTTTCTCTGCAGAGTCCCAAAACAGGCGTTTTCAGCCCATTACCGGAATATGGAAGAAACAGCAGTAAGCACAGGGAAATATCTGCTTCTAAATCCAAAACGCAGCTATCTAACAGAACGGTTGTCAATGTGTGCACTCAACTTCCAGAGTTAAACCCATGTGTGGATTCAGCAGTCTGCAAACATCTTCTCTGCAGAGTCCCAAAACAGGCGTTTTCAGCCCATTACTGGCATATGGAAGAAACAGCAGTAAGCACAGGGAAATATCTGCTTCTAAATCCAAAACGCAGCTATGTAACAGAACGGATGTCAATGTGTGCACTCAACTTCCAGAGTTAATCCCGTGTGTGGATTCAGCAGTCTGCAAACACTTTCTCTGCACAGTCCCAAAACAGGCGTTTTCAGCCCATTACCGTCATATGGAAGAAACAGCAGTAAGCCCAGGGAAATATCTGCTTCTAAATCCAAAACGCAGCTATCTAACAGAACGGTTGTCAATGTGTGCACTCAACTTCCAGAGTTAAACCCGTGTGTGGATTCAGCAGTCTGGAAACATCTTCTCTGCAGAGTCCCAAACCAGGCGTTTTCAGCCCATTACCGGCATATGGAAGAAAGAGCAGTAAGCACAGGGGAATATCTGCTTCTAAATCCAAAACGCAGCTATCTAACAGACCGGTTGTAAATGGGTGCACTCAACTTCCAGAGTTAAACCCGTGTGTGGATTCAGCAGTCTGCAAACACTTTCTCTGCAGAGTCCCAAAACAGGCGTTTTCAGCCCATTACCGGCTTATGGAAGAAACAGCAGTAAGCCCAGGGAAATATCTGCTTCTAAATCCAAAACGCAGCTATCTAACAGAATGGTTGTCAATGTGTGCACTCAACTTCCAGAATTAAACCCGTGTGTGGATTCAGCAGTCTGAAAACACTTTCTCTGCAGAGTCCCAAAACAGGCGTTTTCAGCCCTTTACCGGCATATGGAAGAAACAGCAGTAAGCACAGGGAAATATCTGCTTCTAAATCCAAAACGCAGCTATGTAACAGAACGGTTGTCAATGTGTGCACTCAACATCCAGAGTTAAACCCGTGTGTGGATTCAGCAGTCTGCAAACACTTTCTCTGCAGAGTCCCAAAACAGTCGTTTTCAGCCCATTACCGGCGTATGGAAGAAACAGCAGTCAGCACAGGGAAATATCTGCTTCTAAATCCAAAACGCAGCTATCTAACAGAACGGCTGTCAATGTGTGCACTCAACTTCCAGAGTTAAACCCGTGTGTGGATTCAGCAGTCTGCAAACACTTTCTCTGCAGAGTCCCAAAACAGGCGTTTTCAGCCCATTACCGGCATATGGAAGAAACAGCAGTAAGCCCAGGGAAATATCTGCTTCTAAATCCAAAACGCAGCTATCTAACAGAACGGTTGTCAATGTGTGCACTCAACTTCCAGAATTAAACCCGTGTGTGGATTCAGCAGTCTGAAAACACTTTCTCTGCAGAGTCCCAAAACAGGCGTTTGAAGCCCATTACCGGCATATGGAAGTAACAGAAGTAAGCACAGGGAAATATCTGCTTCTAAATCCAAAACGCAGCTATCTAACAGAACGGTTGTCAATGTGTGCACTCAACTTCCAGAGTTAAACCCGTGTGTGGATTCAGCAGTCTGCAAACATCTTCTATGCAGAGTCCCAAAACAGGCGTTTTCAGCCCATTACCGGCATATGGAAGAAACAGCAGTAAGCACAGGGAAATATCTGCTTCTAAATCCAAAACGCAGCTATCTAACAGAACGGTTGTCAATGTGTGCACTCAACTTCCAGAGTTAAACCCGTGTCTGGATTCAGCAATCTGCAAACACTTTCTCTGCAGAGTCCCAAAACAGGCGTTTTCAGCCCATTACCGGCATATGGAAGAAACAGCAGTAAGCACAGGGAAATATCTGCTTCTAAATCCAAAACGCAGCTATCTAACAGAACGGTTGTCAATGTGTGCACTCAACTTCCAGAATTAAACCCGTGTTTGGATTCAGCAGTCTGAAAACACTTTCTCTGCCGAGTCCCAAAACAGGCGTTTTCAGCCCATTACCGGCATATGGAAGAAACAGCAGTAAGCACAGGGAAATATCTGCTTCTAAATCCAAAACGCAGCTATCTAACAGAACGGTTGTCAATGTGTGCACTCAACTTCCAGAGTTAAACCCGTGTGTGGATTCAGCAGTCTGCAAACACTTTCTCTGCAGAGTCCCAAAACAGGCGTTTTCAGCCCATTACCGGCCTATGGAAGAAACAGCAGTCAGCACAGGGAAATATCTGCTTCTAAATCCAAAACGCAGCTATCTAACAGAACGGTTGTCAATGTGTGCACTCAACTTCCAGAGTTAAACCCGTGTGTGGATTCAGCAGTCTGCAAACACTTTCTCTGCAGAGTCCCAAAACAGGCGTTTTCAGCCCATTACCGGCATATGGAAGAAACAGCAGTAAGCACAGGGAAATATCTGCTTCTAAATCCAAAACGCAGCTATCTAACAGAGCGGTTGTCAATGGGTGCACTCAACTTCCAGAGTTAAACCCGTGTGTGGTTTCAGCAGTCTGCAAACACATTCTCTGCAGAGTCCCAAAACAGGCGTTTTCAGCCCATTACCGGCATATGGAAGAAACAGCAGTAAGCACAGGGAAATATCTGCTTCTAAATCCAAAACGCAGCTATCTAACAGAACGGTTGTCAATGTGTGCACTCAACTTCCAGAGTTAAACCCGTGTGTGGATTCAGCAGTCTGCAAACACTTTCTCTGCAGAGTCCCAAAACAGGCGTTTTCAGCCCATTACCGGCATATGGAAGAAACAGCAGTAAGCTCAGGGAAATATCTGCTTCTAAATCCAAAACGCAGCTATCTAACAGAACGGTTGTCAATGTGTGTACTCAACTTCCAGAGTTAAACCCGTGTGTGGATTCAGCAGTCTGCAAACACTTTCTCTGCAGAGTCCCAAAGCAGGCGTTTTCAGCCCATTACCGGCATATGGAAGAAACAGCAGTAAGCCCAGGGAAATATCTGCTTCTAAATCTAAAACGCAGCTATCTAACAGAACGGTTGTCAATGTGTGCACTCAACTTCCAGAGTTAAACCCGTGTGTGGATTCAGCAGTCTGCAAACACTTTCTCTGCAGAGTCCCAAAACAGGCGTTTTAACCCCTTTACCGGCATATGGAAAAAACAGCAGTAAGCACAGGGAAATATCTGCTTCTAAATCCAAAACGCAGCTATCTAACAGAACGGTTGTCAATGTGTGCACTCAACTTCCAGAGTTAAACCCGTGTGTGGATTCAGCAGTCTGCAAACACTTTCTCTGCAGAGTCCCAAAACAGGCGTTTTCAGCCCTTTACCGGCATATGGAAGAAACAGCAGTAAGCCCAGGGAAATATCTGCTTCTAAATCCAAAACCCAGCTATCTAACAGAACGGTTGTCAATGTCTGCACTCAACTTCCAGAGTTAAACCCGTGTGTGGATTCAGCAGTCTGCAAACACTTTCTCAGCAGAGTCCCAAAACAGGCGTTTTCAGCCCATTACCGGCATATGGAAGAAACAGCAGTAAGCACAGGGAAATATCTGCTTCTAAATCCAAAACGCAGCTATCTAACAGAACGGTTGTCAATGTGTGCACTCAACTTCCAGAGTTAAACCCGTGTGTGGATTCAGCAGTCTGCAAACACTTTCTCTGCAAAGTCCCAAAACAGGCGTTTTCATCCCATTACCGGCATATGGAAGAAACAGCAGTAAGCACAGGGAAATATCTGCTTCTAATTCCAAAACGCAGCTATCTAACACAACGGTTGTCAATGTGTGCACTCAACTTCCAGAGTTAAACCCGTGTGTGGATTCAGCAGTCTGCAAACACTTTCTTTGCAGAGTCCCAAACCAGGCGTTTTCAGCCCATTACCGGCATATGGAAGAAACAGCAGTAAGCCCAGGGAAATATCTGCTTCTAAATCCAAAACGCAGCTATCTAACAGAACGGTTGTCAATGTGTGCACTCAACTTCCAGAGTTAAACCCGTGTGTGGATTCAGCAGTCTGCAAACACTTTCTCTGCAGAGTCCCAAAACAGGCGTTTTCAGCCCATTACCGGCATATGGAAGAAGCAGCAGTAAGCCCAGGGAAATATCTCCTTCTAAATCCAAAACGCAGCTATTTAACAGAACGGTTGTCAATGTGTGCACTCAACTTCCAGAATTAAACCCGTGTGTGGATTCAGCAGTCTGCAAACACTTTCTCTGCAGAGTCCCAAAACAGGCGTTTTCAGCCCATTACCGGCATATGGAAGAAACTGCAGTAAGCCCAGGGAAATATCTGCTTCTAAATCCAAAACGCAGCTATCTAACAGAACGGTTGTCAATGTTTGCACTCAACTTCCAGAATTTAACCCGTGTGTGGATTCAGCAGTCTGAAAACCCTTTCTCTGCAGAGTCCCAAAACAGGCGTTTTCAGCCCATTACCGGCATATGGAAGAAACAGCAGTAAGCACAGGGAAATATCTGCTTCTAAATCCAAAACGCAGCTATCTAACAGAACGGTTGTCAATGTGTGCACTCAACTTCCAGAGTTAAACCCGTGTGTGGATTCAGCAGTCTGCAAATAGTTTCTCTGCAGAGTCCCAAAACAGGCGTTTTCAGCCCATTACCAGCATATGGAAGAAACAGCAGTAAGCACAGGGAAATATCTGCTTCTAAATCCAAAACGCAGCTATCTAACAGAACGGTTGTCAATGTGTGCACTCAACTTCCAGAGTTAAACCCGTGTGTGGATTCAGCAGTCTGCAAACACTTTCTCTGCAGAGTCCCAAAACAGGCGTTTTCAGCCCATTACCGGCCTATGGAAGAAACAGCAGTAAGCACAGGGAAATATCTGCTTCTAAATCCAAAACGCAGCTATCTAACAGAACGGTTGTCAATGTGTGCACTCAACTTCCAGAGTTAAACCCGTGTGTGGATTCAGCAGTCTGCAAACACTTTCTCTGCAGAGTCCCAAAACAGGCGTTTTCAGCCCAGTACCGGCATATGGAAGAAACAGCAGTAAGCGCAGGGAAATATCTGCTTCTAAATCCAAAACGCAGCTATCTAACAGAACGGTTGTCAATGTGTGCACTCAACTTCCAGAGTTAAACCCGTGTGTGGATTCAGCAGTCTGCAAACACTTTCTCTGCAGAGTCCCAAAACAGGCGTTTTCAGCCCATTACCGGCATATGGAAGAAACTGCAGTAAGCCCAGGGAAATATCTGCTTCTAAATCCAAAACGCAGCTATCTAACAGAATGGTTGTCAATGTGTGCACTCAACTTCCAGAATTAAACCCGTGTGTGGATTCAGCAGTCTGAAAACACTTTCTCTGCAGAGTCCCAAAACAGGCGTTTTCAGCCCTTTACCGGCATATGGAAGAAACAGCAGTAAGCACAGGGAAATATCTGCTTCTAAATCCAAAACGCAGCTATGTAACAGAACGGTTGTCAATGTGTGCACTCAACATCCAGAGTTAAACCCGTGTGTGGATTCAGCAGTCTGCAAACACTTTCTCTGCAGAGTCCCAAAACAGTCGTTTTCAGCCCATTACCGGCGTATGGAAGAAACAGCAGTCAGCACAGGGAAATATCTGCTTCTAAATCCAAAACGCAGATATCTAACAGAACGGCTGTCAATGTGTGCACTCAACTTCCAGAGTTAAACCCGTGTGTGGATTCAGCAGTCTGCAAACACTTTCTCTGCAGAGTCCCAAAACAGGCGTTTTCAGCCCATTACCGGCATATGGAAGAAACAGCAGTAAGCCCAGGGAAATATCTGCTTCTAAATCCAAAACGCAGCTATCTAACAGAACGGTTGTCAATGTGTGCACTCAACTTCCAGAATTAAACCCGTGTGTGGATTCAGCAGTCTGAAAACACTTTCTCTGCAGAGTCCCAAAACAGGCGTTTGAAGCCCATTACCGGCATATGGAAGTAACAGAAGTAAGCACAGGGAAATATCTGCTTCTAAATCCAAAACGCAGCTATCTAACAGAACGGTTGTCAATGTGTGCACTCAACTTCCAGAGTTAAACCCGTGTGTGGATTCAGCAGTCTGCAAACATCTTCTATGCAGAGTCCCAAAACAGGCGTTTTCAGCCCATTACCGGCATATGGAAGAAACAGCAGTAAGCACAGGGAAATATCTGCTTCTAAATCCAAAACGCAGCTATCTAACAGAACGGTTGTAAATGTGTGCACTCAACTTCCAGAGTTAAACCCGTGTCTGGATTCAGCAATCTGCAAACACTTTCTCTGCAGAGTCCCAAAACAGGCGTTTTCAGCCCATTACCGGCATGTGGAAGAAACAGCAGTTAGCACAGGGAAATATCTGCTTCTAAATCCAAAACGCAGCTATCTAACAGAACGGTTGTCAATGTGTGCACTCAACTTCCAGAATTAAACCCGTGTTTGGATTCAGCAGTCTGAAAACACGTTCTCTGCCGAGTCCCAAAACAGGCGTTTTCAGCCCATTACCGGCATATGGAAGAAACAGCAGTAAGCACAGGGAAATATCTGCTTCTAAATCCAAAACGCAGCTATCTAACAGAACGGTTGTCAATGTGTGCACTCAACTTCCAGAGTTAAACCCGTGTGTGGATTCAGCAGTCTGCAAACACTTTCTCTGCAGAGTCCCAAAACAGGCGTTTTCAGCCCATTACCGGCCTATGGAAGAAACAGCAGTCAGCACAGGGAAATATCTGCTTCTAAATCCAAAACGCAGCTATCTAACAGAACGGTTGTCAATGTGTGCACTCAACTTCCAGAGTTAAACCCGTGTCTGGATTCAGCAGTCTGCAAACACTTTCTCTGCAGAGTCCCAAAACAGGCGTTTTCAGCCCATTACCGGCATATGGAAGAAACAGCAGTAAGCACAGGGAAATATCTGCTTCTAAATCCAAAACGCAGCTATCTAACAGAACGGTTGTCAATGTGTGCACTCAACTTCCAGAGTTAAACCAGTGTGTGGATTCAGCAGTCTGCAAACACTTTCTCTGCAGAGTCCCAAAACAGGCGTCTTCAGCACATTACCGGCATATGGAAGAAACAGCACTAAGCACAGGGAAATATCTGCTTCTAAATCCAAACCGCAGCTATCTAACAGAACGGTTGTCAATGTGTGCACTCAACTTCCACAGTTAAACCCGTGTGTGGATTCAGCAGTCTGCAAACACTTTCTCTGCAGAGTCCCAAAACAGGCGTTTTCAGCACATTACCGGCATATGGAAGAAACAGCAGTAAGCACAGGGAAATATCTGCTTCTAAATCCAAAACGCAGCTATCTAACAGAACGGTTGTCAATGTGTGCACTCAACTTCCAGAGTTAAACCCGTGTGTGGATTCAGCAGTCTGCAAACACTTTCTCTGCAGAGTCCCAAAACAGGCGTTTTCAGCCCATTACCGGCATATGGAAGAAACAGCAGTAAGCTCAGGGAAATATCTGCTTCTAAATCCAAAACGCAGCTATCTAACAGAACGGTTGTCAATGTGTGTACTCAACTTCCAGAGTTAAACCCGTGTGTGGATTCAGCAGTCTGCAAACACTTTCTCTGCAGAGTCCCAAAGCAGGCGTTTTCAGCCCATTACCGGCATATGGAAGAAACAGCAGTAAGCCCAGGGAAATATCTGCTTCTAAATCCAAAACGCAGCTATCTAACAGAACGGTTGTCAATGTGTGCACTCAGCTTCCAGAGTTAAACCCGTGTGTGGATTCAGCAGTCTGCAAACACTTTCTCTGCAGAGTCCCAAAACAGGCGTTTTAACCCCTTTACCGGCATATGGAAAAAACAGCAGTAAGCACAGGGAAATATCTGCTTCTAAATCCAAAACGCAGCTATCTAACAGAACGGTTGTCAATGTGTGCACTCAACTTCCAGAGTTAAACCCGTGTGTGGATTCAGCAGTCTGCAAACACTTTCTCTGCAGAGTCCCAAAACAGGCGTTTTCAGCCCTTTACCGGCATATGGAAGAAACAGCAGTAAGCCCAGGGAAATATCTGCTTCTAAATCCAAAACCCAGCTATCTAACAGAACGGTTGTCAATGTGTGCACTCAACTTCCAGAGTTAAACCCGTGTGTGGATTCAGCAGTCTGCAAACACTTTCTCAGCAGAGTCCCAAAACAGGCGTTTTCAGCCCATTACCGGCATATGGAAGAAACAGCAGTAAGCACAGGGAAATATCTGCTTCTAAATCCAAAACGCAGCTATCTAACAGAACGGTTGTCAATGTGTGCACTCAACTTCCAGAGTTAAACCCGTGTGTGGATTCAGCAGTCTGCAAACACTTTCTCTGCAAAGTCCCAAAACCGGCGTTTTCATCCCATTACCGGCATATGGAAGAAACAGCAGTAAGCACAGGGAAATATCTGCTTCTAATTCCAAAACGCAGCTATCTAACACAACGGTTGTCAATGTGTGCACTCAACTTCCAGAGTTAAACCCGTGTGTGGATTCAGCAGTCTGCAAACACTTTCTTTGCAGAGTCCCAAACCAGGCGTTTTCAGCCCATTACCGGCATATGGAAGAAACAGCAGTAAGCCCAGGGAAATATCTGCTTCTAAATCCAAAACGCAGCTATCTAACAGAACGGTTGTCAATGTGTGCACTCAACTTCCAGAGTTAAACCCGTGTGTGGATTCAGCAGTCTGCAAACACTTTCTCTGCAGAGTCCCAAAACAGGCGTTTTCAGCCCATTACCGGCATATGGAAGAAACAGCAGTAAGCCCAGGGAAATATCTCCTTCTAAATCCAAAACGCAGCTATTTAACAGAATGGTTGTCAATGTGTGCACTCAACTTCCAGAATTAAACCCGTGTGTGGATTCAGCAGTCTGCAAACACTTTCTCTGCAGAGTCCCAAAACAGGCGTTTTCAGCCCATTACCGGCATATGGAAGAAACTGCAGTAAGCCCAGGGAAATATCTGCTTCTAAATCCAAAACGCAGCTATCTAACAGAACGGTTTGTCAATGTGTGCACTCAAATTCCAGAATTTAAACCCGTGTGTGGATTCAGCAGTCTGAAAACACTTTCTCTGCAGAGTCCCAAAACAGGCGTTTTCAGCCCATTACCGGCATATGGAAGAAACAGCAGTCAGCACAGGGAAATATCTGCTTCTAAATCCAAAACGCAGCTATCTAACAGAACGGTTGTCAATGTGTGCACTCAACTTCCAGAGTTAAACCCGTGTGTGGATTCAGCAGTCTGCAAATAGTTTCTCTGCAGAGTCCCAAAACAGGCGTTTTCAGCCCATTACCAGCATATGGAAGAAACAGCAGTAAGCACAGGGAAATATCTGCTTCTAAATCCAAAACGCAGCTATCTAACAGAACGGTTGTCAATGTGTGCACTCAACTTCCAGAGTTAAACCCGTGTGTGGATTCAGCAGTCTGCAAACACTTTCTCTGCAGAGTCCCAAAACAGGCGTTTTCAGCCCATTACCGGGCAATGGAAGAAACAGCAGTAAGCACAGGGAAATATCTGCTTCTAAATCCAAAACGCAGCTATCTAACAGAACGGTTGTCAATGTGTGCACTCAACTTCCAGAGTTAAACACGTGTGTGGATTCAGCAGTCTGCAAACACTTTCTCTGCAGAGTCCCAAAACAGGCGTTTTCAGCCCAGTACCGGCATATGGAAGAAACAGCAGTAAGCGCAGGGAAATATCTGCTTCTAAATCCAAAACGCAGCTATCTAACAGAACGGTTGTCAATGTGTGCACTCAACTTCCAGAGTTAAACCCGTGTGTGGATTCAGCAGTCTGCAAACATTTTCTCTGCAGAGTCCCAAAACAGGCGTTTTCAGCCCATTACCGGCATATGGAAGAAACTGCAGTAAGCCCAGGGAAATATCTGCTTCTAAATCCAAAACGCAGCTATCTAACAGAACGGTTGTCAATGTGTGCACTCAACTTCCAGAATTAAACCCGTGTGTGGATTCAGCAGTCTGAAAACACTTTCTCTGCAGAGTCCCTAAACAGGCGTTTTCAGCCCATTACCGGCATATGGAAGAAACAGCAGTCAGCACAGGGAAATATCTGCTTCTAAATCCAAATCGCAGATATCTAACAGAACGGTTGTCAATGTGTGCACTCAACTTCCAGAGTTAAACCCGTGTGTGGATTCAGCAGTCTGCAAATACTTTCTCTGCAGAGTCCCAAAACAGGCGTTTTCAGCCCATTACCAGCATATGGAAGAAACAGCAGTAAGCACAGGGAAATATCTGCTTCTAAATCCAAAACGCAGCTATCTAACAGAACGGTTGTCAATGTGTGCACTCAACTTCCAGAGTTAAACCCGTGTGTGGATTCAGCAGTCTGCAAACACTTTCTCTGCAGAGTCCCAAAACAGGCGTTTTCAGCCCATTACCGGCATATGGAAGAAACAGCAGTAAGCACAGGGAAATATCTGCTTCTAAATCCAAAACGCAGCTATCTAACAGAACGGTTGTCAATGTGTGCACTCAACTTCCAGAGTTAAACCCGTGTGTGGATTCAGAGGTCTGCAAACACTTTCTCTGCAGAGTACCAAAACAGGCGTTTTCAGCCCATTACCGGCATGTGGAAGAAACAGCAGTAAGCACAGGGAAATACCTGCTTCTAAATCCAAAACGCAGCTATCTAACAGAACGGTTGTCAATGTGTGCACTCAACTTCCAGAGTTAAACCCGTGTGTGGATTCAGCAGTCTGCAAACATCTTCTCTGCAGAGTCCCAAACCAGGCGTTTTCAGCCCATTACCGGCATATGGAAGAAACGGCAGGAAGACCAGGGAAATATCTGCTTCTAAATCCAAAACGCAGCTATCTAACAGAACGGTTGTCAATGTGTGCACTCAACTTCCAGAGTTAAACCCGTGTGTGGATTCAGCAGTCTGCAAACACTTTCTCTGCAGAGTCCCAAAACAGGCGTTTTCAGCCCATTACCGGCATATGGAAGAAACAGCAGTAAGCACAGGGAAATATCTGCTTCTAAATCCAAAACGCAGCTATCTAACAGATCGGTTGTCAATGTGTGCACTCACCTTCAAGAGTTAAACCCGTGTGTGGATTCAGCAGTCTGCAAACACTTTCTCTGCAGAGTCCCGAAACAGGCGTTTTCAGCCCATTACCGGCATATGGAAGAAACAGCAGTAAGCACAGGGAAATATCTGCTTCTAAATCCAAAACGCAGCTATCTAACAGAACGGTTGTCAATGTGTGCACTCAACTTCCAGAGTTAAACCCGTGTGTGGATTCAGCAGTCTGCAAACACTCTCTCTGCAGAGTCCCAAAACAGGCGTTTTCAGCCCATTACCGGAATATGGAAGAAACAGCAGTAAGCACAGAAAAATATCTGCTTCTAAATCTAAAACGCAGCTATCTAACAGAACGGTTGACAATGTGTGCACTCAACTTCCAGAGTTAAACCCGTGTGTGGATTCAGCAGTCTGCAAACACTTTCTCTGCAGAGTCCCAAAACAGGCGTTTTCAGCCCATTACCGGCATATTGAAGAAACCGAAGAAAGCACAGGGAAATATCTGCTTCTAAATCCAAAACGCAGCTATGTAACAGAACGGTTGTCAATGTGTGCACTCAACTTCCAGAGTTAAACCCGTGTGTGGATTCAGCAGTCTGCAAACACTTTCTCTGCAGAGTCCCAAAACAGGCGTTTTCAGCCCATTACCGGCATATGGAAGAAACAGCAGTAAGCACAGGGGAATATCTGCTTCTAAATCCAAAACGCAGCTATCTAACAGACCGGTTGTCAATGGGTGCACTCAACTTCCAGAGTTAAACCCGTGTGTGGATTCAGCAGTCTGCAAATACTTTCTCTGCAGAGTCCCAAAACAGGCGTTTTCAGCCCATTACCGGCATATGGAAGAAACAGCAGTAAGCCCAGGAAAGTATCTGCTTCTAAATCCAAAACGCAGCTATCTAACAGAACGGTTGTCAATGTGTGCACTCAACTTCCAGAGTTAAACCCGTGTGTGGATTCAGCAGTCTGCAAACACTTTCTCTGCAGAGTCCCAAAACAGGAGTTTTCAGCCCATTACCGGCATATGGAAGAAACAGCAGTAAGCACAGGGAAATATCTGCTTCTAAATCCAAAACGCAGCTATCTAACAGAACGGTTGTCAATGTGTGCACTCAACTTCCAGAGTTAAACCCGTGTGTGGATTCAGCAGTCTGCAAACACTTTCTCTGCAGAGTCCCAAAACAGGCGTTTGCAGCCCATTACCGGCATATGGAAGAAGCAGCAGTCAGCACAGGGAAATATCTGCTTCTAAATCCAAAACGCAGCTATCTAACAGAACGGTTGTCAATGTGTGCACTCAACTTCCAGAGTTAAACCCGTGTGTGGATTCAGCAGTCTGCAAACACTTTCTCTGCAGAGTCCCAAACCAGGCGTTTTCAGCCCTTTACCGGCATATGGAAGAAACAGCAGTAAGCCCAGGGAAAAACGCAGCTATCTAACAGAACGGTTGTCAAAGTGTGCACTCAACTTCCAGAGTTAAACCCGTGTGTGGATTCAGCAGTCTGCAAACACTTTCTCTGCAGAGTCCCAAACCAGGCGTTTTCAGCCCATTACCGGCATATGGAAGAAACAGCAGTAAGCACAGGGAAATATCTGCTTCTAAATCCAAAACGCAGCTATCTAACAGAACGGTTGTCAATGTGTGCACTCAAATTCCAGAGTTAAACCCTTGTGTGGATTCAGAAGTCTGCAAACACTTTCTCTGCAGAGTCCCAAAACAGGCGTTTTCAGCCCATTACCGGCATATGGAAGAAACAGCAATAAGCACAGGGAAATATCTGCTTCTAAATCCAAAACGCAGCAATCTAACAGAACGGTTGTCAATGTGTGCACTCAACTTCCAGAGTTAAACCCGTGTGTGGATTCAGCAGTCTGCAAACACTTTCTCTGCAGAGTCCCAAAACAGGCGTTTTCAGCCCATTACCGGCATATGGAAGAAACAGCAGTCAGCCCAGGGAAATATCTGCTTCTAAATCCAAAACGCAGCTATCTAACAGAACGGTTGTCAATGTGTGCACTCAACTTCCAGAGTTAAACCCGTGTGTGGATTCAGCAGTCTGCAAACACTTTCTCTGCAGAGTCCCAAAACAGGCGTTTTCAGCCCATTACCGGAATATGGAAGAAACAGCAGTAAGCACAGGGAAATATCTGCTTCTAAATCTAAAACGCAGCTATCTAACAGAACGGTTGTCAATGTGTGCACTCAACTTCCAGAGTTAAACCCATGTGTGGATTCAGCAGTCTGCAAACACTTTCTCTGAAGAGTCCCAAAACAGGCGTTTTCAGCCCATTACCGGCATATGGAAGAAACAGCAGTAAGCACAGGGAAATATCTGCTTCTAAATCCAAAACGCAGCTATGTAACAGAACGGATATCAATATGTGCACTCAACTTCCAGAGTGAAACCCGTGTGTGGATTCAGCAGTCTGCAAACACTTTCTCTGCAGAGTCCCAAAACAGGCGTTTTCAGCCCATTACCGCCATATGGAAGAAACAGCAGTAAGCACAGGGAAATATCTGCTTCTAAATCCAAAACGCAGCTATCTAACAGAACGGTTGTCAATGTGTGCACTCAACTTCCAGAGTTAAACCCGTGTGTGGATTCAGCAGTCTGGAAACATCTTCTCTGCAGAGTCCCAAACCAGGCGTTTTCAGCCCATTACCGGCATATGGAAGAAAGAGCAGTAAGCACAGGGGAATATCTGCTTCTAAATCCAAAACGCAGCTATCTAACAGACCGGTTGTCAATGGGTGCACTCAACTTCCAGAGTTAAACCCGTGTGTGGATTCAGCAGTCTGCAAACACTTTCTCTGCAGAGTCCCAAAACAGGCGTTTTCAGCCCATTACCGGCATATGGAAGAAACAGCAGTAAGCACAGGGAAATATCTGCTTCTAAATCCAAAACGCAGCTATCTAACAGAACGGTTGTCAATGTGTGCACTCAACTTCCAGAGTTAAACCCGTGTGTGGATTCAGCAGTCTGCAAACACTTTCTCTGCAGAGTCCCAAAACAGGCGTTTTCAGCCCATTACCGGCATATTGAAGAAACAGCAGAAAGCACAGGGAAATATCTGCTTCTAAATCCAAAACGCAGCTATGTAACAGAACGGTTGTCAATGTGTGCACTCAACTTCCAGAGTTAAACCCGTGTGTGGATTCAGCAGTCTGCAAACACTTTCTCTGCAGAGTCCCAAAACAGGCGTTTTCAGCCCATTACCGGCATATGGAAGAAACAGCAGTAAGCACAGGGGAATATCTGCTTCTAAATCCAAAACGCAGCTATCTAACAGACCGGTTGTCAATGGGTGCACTCAACTTCCAGAGTTAAACCCGTGTGTGGATTCAGCAGTCTGCAAATACTTTCTCTGCAGAGTCCCAAAACAGGCGTTTTCAGCCCATTACCGGCATATGGAAGAAACAGCAGTAAGCCCAGGAAAGTATCTGCTTCTAAATCCAAAACGCAGCTATCTAACAGAACGGTTGTCAATGTGTGCACTCAACTTCCAGAGTTAAACCCGTGTGTGGATTCAGCAGTCTGCAAACACTTTCTCTGCAGAGTCCCAAAACAGGAGTTTTCAGCCCATTACCGGCATATGGAAGAAACAGCAGTAAGCACAGGGAAATATCTGCTTCTAAATCCAAAACGCAGCTATCTAACAGAACGGTTGTCAATGTGTGCACTCAACTTCCAGAGTTAAACCCGTGTGTGGATTCAGCAGTCTGCAAACACTTTCTCTGCAGAGTCCCAAAACAGGCGTTTGCAGCCCATTACCGGCATATGGAAGAAACAGCAGTCAGCACAGGGAAATATCTGCTTCTAAATCCAAAACGCAGCTATCTAACAGAACGGTTGTCAATGTGTGCACTCAACTTCCAGAGTTAAACCCGTGTGTGGATTCAGCAGTCTGCAAACACTTTCTCTGCAGAGTCCCAAACCAGGCGTTTTCAGCCCATTACCGGCATATGGAAGAAACAGCAGTAAGCCCAGGGAAAAACGCAGCTATCTAACAGAACGGTTGTCAAAGTGTGCACTCAACTTCCAGAGTTAAACCCGTGTGTGGATTCAGCAGTCTGCAAACACTTTCTCTGCAGAGTCCCAAACCAGGCGTTTTCAGCCCATTACCGGCATATGGAAGAAACAGCAGTAAGCACAGGGAAATATCTGCTTCTAAATCCAAAACGCAGCTATCTAACAGAACGGTTGTCAATGTGTGCACTCAAATTCCAGAGTTAAACCCTTGTGTGGATTCAGAAGTCTGCAAACACTTTCTCTGCAGAGTCCCAAAACAGGCGTTTTCAGCCCATTACCGGCATATGGAAGAAACAGCAATAAGCACAGGGAAATATCTGCTTCTAAATCCAAAACGCAGCAATCTAACAGAACGGTTGTCAATGTGTGCACTCAACTTCCAGAGTTAAACCCGTGTGTGGATTCAGCAGTCTGCAAACACTTTCTCTGCAGAGTCCCAAAACAGGCGTTTTCAGCCCATTACCGGCATATGGAAGAAACAGCAGTAAGCACAGGGAAATATCTGCTTCTAAATCCAAAACGCAGCTATCTAACAGAACGGTTGTCAATGTGTGCACTCAACTTCCAGAGTTAAACCCGTGTGTGGATTCAGCAGTCTGCAAACACTTTCTCTGCAGAGTCCCAAAACAGGCGTTTTCAGCCCATTACCGGAATATGGAAGAAACAGCAGTAAGCACAGGGAAATATCTGCTTCTAAATCTAAAACGCAGCTATCTAACAGAACGGTTGTCAATGTGTGCACTCAACTTCCAGAGTTAAACCCATGTGTGGATTCAGCAGTCTGCAAACACTTTCTCTGAAGAGTCCCAAAACAGGCGTTTTCAGCCCATTACCGGCATATGGAAGAAACAGCAGTAAGCACAGGGAAATATCTGCTTCTAAATCCAAAACGCAGCTATGTAACAGAACGGATATCAATATGTGCACTCAACTTCCAGAGTGAAACCCGTGTGTGGATTCAGCAGTCTGCAAACACTTTCTCTGCAGAGTCCCAAAACAGGCGTTTTCAGCCCATTACCGCCATATGGAAGAAACAGCAGTAAGCACAGGGAAATATCTGCTTCTAAATCCAAAACGCAGCTATCTAACAGAACGGTTGTCAATGTGTGCACTCAACTTCCAGAGTTAAACCCGTGTGTGGATTCAGCAGTCTGGAAACATCTTCTCTGCAGAGTCCCAAACCAGGCGTTTTCAGCCCATTACCGGCATATGGAAGAAAGAGCAGTAAGCACAGGGGAATATCTGCTTCTAAATCCAAAACGCAGCTATCTAACAGACCGGTTGTCAATGGGTGCACTCAACTTCCAGAGTTAAACCCGTGTGTGGATTCAGCAGTCTGCAAACACTTTCTCTGCAGAGTCCCAAAACAGGCGTTTTCAGCCCATTACCGGCATATGGAAGAAACAGCAGTAAGCACAGGGAAATATCTGCTTCTAAATCCAAAACGCAGCTATCTAACAGAACGGTTGTCAATGTGTGCACTCAACTTCCAGAGTTAAACCCGTGTGTGGATTCAGCAGTCTGCAAACACTTTCTCTGCAGAGTCCCAAAACAGGCGTTTTCAGCCCATTACCGGAATATGGAAGAAACAGCAGTAAGCACAGGGAAATATCTGCTTCTAAATCCAAAACGCAGCTATGTAACAGAACGGTTGTCAATGTGTGCACTCAACTTCCAGAGTTAAACCCATGTGTGGATTCAGCAGTCTGCAAACACTTTCTCTGCAGAGTCCCAAAACAGGCGTTTTCAGCCCATTACTGGCATATGGAAGAAACAGCAGTAAGCACAGGGAAATATCTGCTTCTAAATCCAAAACGCAGCTATGTTACAGAACGGATGTCAATGTGTGCACTCAACTTCCAGAGTTAAACCCGTGTGTGGATTCAGCAGTCTGCAAACACTTTCTCTGCACAGTCCCAAAACAGGCGTTTTCAGCCCATTACCGGCATATGGAAGAAACAGCAGTAAGCCCAGGGAAATATCTGCTTCTAAATCCAAAACGCAGCTATCTAACATAACGGTTGTCAATGTGTGCACTCAACTTCCAGAGTTAAACCCGTGTGTGGATTCAGCAGTCTGGAAACATCTTCTCTGCAGAGTCCCAAACCAGGCGTTTTCAGCCCATTACCGGCATATGGAAGAAAGAGCAGTAAGCACAGGGGAATATCTGCTTCTAAATCCAAAACGCAGCTATCTAACAGACCGGTTGTCAATGGGTGCACTCAACTTCCAGAGTTAAACCCGTGTGTGGATTCAGCAGTCTGCAAACACTTTCTCTGCAGAGTCCCAAAACAGGCGTTTTCAGCCCATTACCGGCTTATGGAAGAAACAGCAGTAAGCCCAGGGAAATATCTGCTTCTAAATCCAAAACGCAGCTATCTAACAGAATGGTTGTCAATGTGTGCACTCAACTTCCAGAATTAAACCCGTGTGTGGATTCAGCAGTCTGAAAACACTTTCTCTGCAGAGTCCCAAAACAGGCGTTTTCAGCCCTTTACCGGCATATGGAAGAAACAGCAGTAAGCACAGGGAAATATCTGCTTCTAAATCCAAAACGCAGCTATGTAACAGAACGGTTGTCAATGTGTGCACTCAACATCCAGAGTTAAACCCGTGTGTGGATTCAGCAGTCTGCAAACACTTTCTCTGCAGAGTCCCAAAACAGGCGTTTTCAGCCCATTACCGGCGTATGGAAGAAACAGCAGTCAGCACAGGGAAATATCTGCTTCTAAATCCAAAACGCAGCTATCTAACAGAACGGTTGTCAATGTGTGCACTCAACTTCCAGAGTTAAACCCGTGTGTGGATTCAGCAGTCTGCAAACACTTTCTCTGCAGAGTCCCAAAACAGGCGTTTTCAGCCCATTACCGGCATATGGAAGAAACAGCAGTAAGCCCAGGGAAATATCTGCTTCTAAATCCAAAACGCAGCTATCTAACAGAACGGTGGTCAATGTGTGCACTCAACTTCCAGAATTAAACCCGTGTGTGGATTCAGCAGTCTGAAAACACTTTCTCTGCAGAGTCCCAAAACAGGCGTTTGAAGCCCATTACCGGCATATGGAAGTAACAGAAGTAAGCACAGGGAAATATCTGCTTCTAAATCCAAAACGCAGCTATCTAACAGAACGGTTGTCAATGTGTGCACTCAACTTCCAGAGTTAAACCCGTGTGTGGATTCAGCAGTCTGCAAACATCTTCTATGCAGAGTCCCAAAACAGGCGTTTTCAGCCCATTACCGGCATATGGAAGAAACAGCAGTAAGCACAGGGAAATATCTGCTTCTAAATCCAAAACGCAGCTATCTAACAGAACGGTTGTCAATGTGTGCACTCAACTTCCAGAGTTAAACCCGTGTCTGGATTCAGCAATCTGCAAACACTTTCTCTGTAGAGTCCCAAAACAGGCGTTTTCAGCCCATTACCGGCATATGGAAGAAACAGCAGTTAGCACAGGGAAATATCTGCTTCTAAATCCAAAACGCAGCTATCTAACAGAACGGTTGTCAATGTGTGCACTCAACTTCCAGAATTAAACCCGTGTTTGGATTCAGCAGTCTGAAAACACTTTCTCTGCCGAGTCCCAAAACAGGCGTTTTCAGCCCATTACCGGCATATGGAAGAAACAGCAGTAAGCACAGGGAAATATCTGCTTCTAAATCCAAAACGCAGCTATCTAACAGAACGGTTGTCAATGTGTGCACTCAACTTCCAGAGTTAAACCCGTGTGTGGATTCAGCAGTCTGCAAACACTTTCTCTGCAGAGTCCCAAAACAGGCGTTTTCAGCCCATTACCGGCCTATGGAAGAAACAGCAGTCAGCACAGGGAAATATCTGCTTCTAAATCCAAAACGCAGCTATCTAACAGAACGGTTGTCAATGTGTGCACTCAACTTCCAGAGTTAAACCCGTGTCTGGATTCAGCAGTCTGCAAACACTTTCTCTGCAGAGTCCCAAAACAGGCGTTTTCAGCCCATTACCGGCATATGGAAGAAACAGCAGTAAGCACAGGGAAATATCTGCTTCTAAATCCAAAACGCAGCTATCTAACAGAACGGTTGTCAATGTGTGCACTCAACTTCCAGAGTTAAACCAGTGTGTGGATTCAGCAGTCTGCAAACACTTTCTCTGCAGAGTCCCAAAACAGGCGTTTTCAGCACTTTACCGGCATATGGAAGAAACAGCACTAAGCACAGGGAAATATCTGCTTCTAAATCCAAACCGCAGCTATCTAACAGAACGGTTGTCAATGTGTGCACTCAACTTCCAGAGTTAAACCCGTGTGTGGATTCAGCAGTCTGAAAACACTTTCTCTGCAGAGTCCCAAAACAGGCGTTTTCAGCCCAGTACCGGCATATGGAAGAAACAGCAGTAAGCGCAGGGAAATATCTGCTTCTAAATCCAAAACGCAGCTATCTAACAGAACGGTTGTCAATGTGTGCACTCAACTTCCAGAGTTAAACCCGTGTGTGGTTTCAGCAGTCTGCAAACATTTTCTCTGCAGAGTCCCAAAACAGGCGTTTTCAGCCCATTACCGGCATATGGAAGAAACTGCAGTAAGCCCAGGGAAATATCTGCTTCTAAATCCAAAACGCAGCTATCTAACAGAACGGTTGTCAATGTGTGCACTCAACTTCCAGAATTAAACCCGTGTGTGGATTCAGCAGTCTGAAAACACTTTCTCTGCAGAGTCCCTAAACAGGCGTTTTCAGTCCATTACCGGCATATGGAAGAAACAGCAGTCAGCACAGGGAAATATCTGCTTCTAAATCCAAATCGCAGATATCTAACAGAACGGTTGTCAATGTGTGTACTCAACTTCCAGAGTTAAACCCGTGTGTGGATTCAGCAGTCTGCAAATACTTTCTCTGCAGAGTCCCAAAACAGGCGTTTTCAGCCCATTACCAGCATATGGAAGAAACAGCAGTAAGCACAGGGAAATATCTGCTTCTAAATCCAAAACGCAGCTATCTAACAGAACGGTTGTCAATGTGTGCACTCAACTTCCAGAGTTAAACCCGTGTGTGGATTCAGCAGTCTGCAAACACTTTCTCTGCAGAGTCCCAAAACAGGCGTTTTCAGCCCATTACCGGCATATGGAAGAAACAGCAGTAAGCCCAGGGAAATATCTGCTTCTAAATCCAAAACGCAGCTATCTAACAGAACGGTTGTCAATGTGTGCACTCAACTTCCAGAGTTAAACCCGTGTGTGGATTCAGAGGTCTGCAAACACTTTCTCTGCAGAGTACCAAAACAGGCGTTTTCAGCCCATTACCGGCATATGGAAGAAACAGCAGTAAGCACAGGGAAATATCTGCTTCTAAATCCAAAACGCAGCTATCTAACAGAACGGTTGTCAATGTGTGCACTCAACTTCCAAAGTTAAACCCGTGTGTGGATTCAGCAGTCTGCAAACACTTTCTCTGCAGAGTCCCAAAACAGGCGTTTTCAGCCCATTACCGGAATATGGAAGAAACAGCAGTAAGCACAGAAAAATATCTGCTTCTAAATCTAAAACGCAGCTATCTAACAGAACGGTTGACAATGTGTGCACTCAACTTCCAGAGTTAAACCCGTGTGTGGATTCAGCAGTCTGCAAACACTTTCTCTGCAGAGTCCCAAAACAGGCGTTTTCAGCCCATTACCGGCATATTGAAGAAACAGCAGAAAGCACAGGGAAATATCTGCTTCTAAATCCAAAACGCAGCTATGTAACAGAACGGTTGTCAATGTGTGCACTCAACTTCCAGAGTTAAACCCGTGTGTGGATTCAGCAGTCTGCAAACACTTTCTCTGCAGAGTCCCAAAACAGGCGTTTTCAGCCCATTACCGGCATATGGAAGAAACAGCAGTAAGCACAGGGAAATATCTGCTTCTAAATCCAAAACGCAGCTATCTAACAGAACGGTTGTCAATGTGTGCACTCAACTTCCAGAGTTAAACCCGTGTGTGGATTCAGCAGTCTGGAAACATCTTCTCTGCAGAGTCCCAAACCAGGCGTTTTCAGCCCATTACCGGCATATGGAAGAAAGAGCAGTAAGCACAGGGGAATATCTGCTTCTAAATCCAAAACGCAGCTATCTAACAGACCGGTTGTCAATGGGTGCACTCAACTTCCAGAGTTAAACCCGTGTGTGTATTCAGCAGTCTGCAAATACTTTCTCTGCAGAGTCCCAAAACAGGCGTTTTCAGCCCATTACCGGCATATGGAAGAAACAGCAGTAAGCCCAGGAAAGTATCTGCTTCTAAATCCAAAACGCAGCTATCTAACAGAACGGTTGTCAATGTGTGCACTCAACTTCCAGAGTTAAACCCGTGTGTGGATTCAGCAGTCTGCAAACACTTTCTCTGCAGAGTCCCAAAACAGGAGTTTTCAGCCCATTACCGGCATATGGAAGAAACAGCAGTAAGCACAGGGAAATATCTGCTTCTAAATCCAAAACGCAGCTATCTAACAGAACGGTTGTCAATGTGTGCACTCAACTTCCAGAGTTAAACCCGTGTGTGGATTCAGCAGTCTGCAAACACTTTCTCTGCAGAGTCCCAAAACAGGCGTTTGCAGCCCATTACCGGCATATGGAAGAAACAGCAGTCAGCACAGGGAAATATCTGCTTCTAAATCCAAAACGCAGCTATCTAACAGAACGGTTGTCAATGTGTGCACTCAACTTCCAGAGTTAAACCCGTGTGTGGATTCAGCAGTCTGCAAACACTTTCTCTGCAGAGTCCCAAACCAGGCGTTTTCAGCCCATTACCGGCATATGGAAGAAACAGCAGTAAGCCCAGGGAAAAACGCAGCTATCTAACAGAACGGTTGTCAAAGTGTGCACTCAACTTCCAGAGTTAAACCCGTGTGTGGATTCAGCAGTCTGCAAACACTTTCTCTGCAGAGTCCCAAACCAGGCGTTTTCAGCCCATTACCGGCATATGGAAGAAACAGCAGTAAGCACAGGGAAATATCTGCTTCTAAATCCAAAACGCAGCTATCTAACAGAACGGTTGTCAATGTGTGCACTCAAATTCCAGAGTTAAACCCTTGTGTGGATTCAGCAGTCTGCAAACACTTTCTCTGCAGAGTCCCAAAACAGGCGTTTTCAGCCCATTACCGGCATATGGAAGAAACAGCAATAAGCACAGGGAAATATCTGCTTCTAAATCCAAAACGCAGCAATCTAACAGAACGGTTGTCAATGTGTGCACTCAACTTCCAGAGTTAAACCCGTGTGTGGATTCAGCAGTCTGCAAACACTTTCTCTGCAGAGTCCCAAAACAGGCGTTTTCAGCCCATTACCGGCATATGGAAGAAACAGCAGTAAGCACAGGGAAATATCTGCTTCTAAATCCAAAACGCAGCTATCTAACAGAACGGTTGTCAATGTGTGCACTCAACTTCCAGAGTTAAACCCGTGTGTGGATTCAGCAGTCTGCAAACACTTTCTCTGCAGAGTCCCAAAACAGACGTTTTCAGCCCATTACCGGAATATGGAAGAAACAGCAGTAAGCACAGGGAAATATCTGCTTCTAAATCTAAAACGCAGCTATCTAACAGAACGGTTGTCAATGTGTGCACTCAACTTCCAGAGTTAAACCCATGTGTGGATTCAGCAGTCTGCAAACACTTTCTCTGAAGAGTCCCAAAACAGGCGTTTTCAGCCCATTACCGGCATATGGAAGAAACAGCAGTCAGCACAGGGAAATATCTGCTTCTAAATCCAAAACGCAGCTATGTAACAGAACGGATGTCAATGTGTGCACTCAACTTCCAGAGTGAAACCTGTGTGTGGATTCAGCAGTCTGCAAACACTTTCTCTGCAGAGTCCCAAAACAGGCGTTTTCAGCCCATTACCGGCATATGGAAGAAACAGCAGTAAGCACAGGGAAATATCTGCTTCTAAATCCAAAACGCAGCTATCTAACAGAACGGTTGTCAATGTGTGCACTCAACTTCCAGAGTTAAACCCGTGTGTGGATTCAGCAGTCTGGAAACATCTTCTCTGCAGAGTCCCAAACCAGGCGTTTTCAGCCCATTACCGGCATATGGAAGAAAGAGCAGTAAGCACAGGGGAATATCTGCTTCTAAATCCAAAACGCAGCTATCTAACAGACCGGTTGTCAATGGGTGCACTCAACTTCCAGAGTTAAACCCGTGTGTGGATTCAGCAGTCTGCAAACACTTTCTCTGCAGAGTCCCAAAACAGGCGTTTTCAGCCCATTACCGGCATATGGAAGAAACAGCAGTAAGCACAGGGAAATATCTGCTTCTAAATCCAAAACGCAGCTATCTAACAGAACGGTTGTCAATGTGTGCACTCAACTTCCAGAATTAAACCCGTGTGTGGATTCAGCAGTCTGAAAACACTTTCTCTGCAGAGTCCCAAAACAGGCGTTTTCAGCCTTTTACCGGCATATGGAAGAAACAGCAGTAAGCACAGGGAAATATCTGCTTCTAAATCCAAAACGCAGCTATCTAACAGCACTGTTGTCAATGTGTGCACTCAACTTCCAGAGTTAAACCCGTGTGTGGATTCAGCAGTCTGCAAACACTTTCTCTGCAGAGTCCCAAAACAGGCGTTTTCAGCCCATTACCGTCATATGGAAGAAACAGCAGTAAGCACAGGGAAATATCTGCTTCTAAATCCAAAACGCAGCTATCTAACAGAACGGTTGTCAATGTGTGCACTCAACTTCCAGAGTTAAACCCGTGTGTGGATTCAGCAGTCTGCAAACACTTTCTCTGCAGAGTCCCAAAACAGGCGTTTTCAGCCCATTACCGGCATATGGAAGAAACAGCAGTAAGCACAGGGAAATATCTGCTTCTAAATCCAAAACGCAGCTATCTAACAGAACGGTTGTCAATGTGTGCACTCAACTTCCAGAGTTAAACCCGTGTGTGGATTCAGCAGTCTGCAAACACTTTCTCTGCAGAGTCCCAAAACAGGCGTTTTCAGCCCATTACCGGAATATGGAAGAAACAGCAGTAAGCACAGGGAAATATCTGCTTCTAAATCCAAAACGCAGCTATCTAACAGAACGGTTGTCAATGTGTGCACTCAACTTCCAGAGTTAAACCCATGTGTGGATTCAGCAGTCTGCAAACACTTTCTCTGCAGAGTCCCAAAACAGGCGTTTTCAGCCCATTACTGGCATATGGAAGAAACAGCAGTAAGCACAGGGAAATATCTGCTTCTAAATCCAAAACGCAGCTATGTAACAGAACGGATGTCAATGTGTGCACTCAACTTCCAGAGTTAAACCCGTGTGTGGATTCAGCAGTCTGCAAACACTTTCTCTGCACAGTCCCAAAACAGGCGTTTTCAGCCCATTACCGGCATATGGAAGAAACAGCAGTAAGCCCAGGGAAATATCTGCTTCTAAATCCAAAACGCAGCTATCTAACAGAACGGTTGTCAATGTGTGCAATCAACTTCCAGAGTTAAACCCGTGTGTGGATTCAGCAGTCTGGAAACATCTTCTCTGCAGAGTCCCAAACCAGGCGTTTTCAGCCCATTACCGGCATATGGAAGAAAGATCAGTAAGCACAGGGGAATATCTGCTTCTAAATCCAAAACGCAGCTATCTAACAGACCGGTTGTCAATGGGTGCAATCAACTTCCAGAGTTAAACCCGTGTGTGGATTCAGCAGTCTGCAAACACTTTCTCTGCAGAGTCCCAAAACAGGCGTTTTCAGCCCATTACCGGCTTATGGAAGAAACAGCAGTAAGCCCAGGGAAATATCTGCTTCTAAATCCAAAACGCAGCTATCTAACAGAATGGTTGTCAATGTGTGCACTCAACTTCCAGAATTAAACCCGTGTGTGGATTCAGCAGTCTGAAAACACTTTCTCTGCAGAGTCCCAAAACAGGCGTTTTCAGCCCTTTACCGGCATATGGAAGAAACAGCAGTAAGCACAGGGAAATATCTGCTTCTAAATCCAAAACGCAGCTATGTAACAGAACGGTTGTCAATGTGTGCACTCAACATCCAGAGTTAAACCCGTGTGTGGATTCAGCAGTCTGCAAACACTTTCTCTGCAGAGTCCCAAAACAGGCGTTTTCAGCCCATTACCGGCGTATGGAAGAAACAGCAGTCAGCACAGGGAAATATCTGCTTCTAAATCCAAAACGCAGCTATCTAACAGAACGGTTGTCAATGTGTGCACTCAACTTCCAGAGTTAAACCCGTGTGTGGATTCAGCAGTCTGCAAACACTTTCTCTGCAGAGTCCCAAAACAGGCGTTTTCAGCCCATTACCGGCATATGGAAGAAACAGCAGTAAGCCCAGGGAAATATCTGCTTCTAAATCCAAAACGCAGCTATCTAACAGAACGGTTGTCAATGTGTGCACTCAACTTCCAGAATTAAACCCGTGTGTGGATTCAGCAGTCTGAAAACACTTTCTCTGCAGAGTCCCAAAACAGGCGTTTGAAGCCCATTACCGGCATATGGAAGTAACAGAAGTAAGCACAGGGAAATATCTGCTTCTAAATCCAAAACGCAGCTATCTAACAGAACGGTTGTCAATGTGTGCACTCAACTTCCAGAGTTAAACCCGTGTGTGGATTCAGCAGTCTGCAAACATCTTCTATGCAGAGTCCCAAAACAGGCGTTTTCAGCCCATTACCGGCATATGGAAGAAACAGCAGTAAGCACAGGGAAATATCTGCTTCTAAATCCAAAACGCAGCTATCTAACAGAACGGTTGTCAATGTGTGCACTCAACTTCCAGAGTTAAACCCGTGTGTGGATTCAGCAGTCTGCAAACACTTTCTCTGCAGAGTCCCAAAACAGGCGTTTTCAGCCCATTACCGGCATATGGAAGAAACAGCAGTCAGCACAGGGAATTATCTGCTTCTAAATCCAAAACGCAGCTATCTAACAGAACGGTTGTCAATGTGTGCACTCAACTTCCAGAATTAAACCCGTGTTTGGATTCAGCAGTCTGAAAACACTTTCTCTGCCGAGTCCCAAAACAGGCGTTTTCAGCCCATTACCGGCATATGGAAGAAACAGCAGTAAGCACAGGGAAATATGTGCTTCTAAATCCAAAACGCAGCTATCTAACAGAACGGTTGTCAATGTGTGCACTCAACTTCCAGAGTTAAACCCGTGTGTGTATTCAGCAGTCTGCAAACACTTTCTCTGCAGAGTCCCAAAACAGGCGTTTTCAGCCCATTACCGGCCTAAGGAAGAAACAGCAGTAAGCACAGGGAAATATCTGCTTCTAAATCCAAAACGCAGCTATCTAACAGAACGGTTGTCAATGTGTGCACTCAACTTCCAGAGTTAAACCCGTGTCTGGATTCAGCAGTCTGCAAACACTTTCTCTGCAGAGTCCCAAAACAGGCGTTTTCAGCCCATTACCGGCATATGGAAGAAACAGCAGTAAGCACAGGGAAATATCTGCTTCTAAATCCAAAACGCAGCTATCTAACAGAACGGTTGTCAATGTGTGCACTCAACTTCCAGAGTTAAACCAGTGTGTGGATTCAGCAGTCTGCAAACACTTTCTCTGCAGAGTCCCAAAACAGGCGTTTTCAGCACATTACTGGCATATGGAAGAAACAGCACTAAGCACAGGGAAATATCTGCTTCTAAATCCAAACCGCAGCTATCTAACAGAACGGTTGTCAATGTGTGCACTCAACTTCCAGAGTTAAACCCGTGTGTGGATTCAGCAGTCTGCAAACACTTTCTCTGCAGAGTCCCAAAACAGGCGTTTTCAGCACATTACCGGCATATGGAAGAAACAGCAGTAAGCACAGGGAAATATCTGCTTCTAAATCCAAAACGCAGCTATCTAACAGAACGGTTGTCAATGTGTGCACTCAACTTCCAGAGTTAAACCCGTGTGTGGATTCAGCAGTCTGCAAACACTTTCTCTGCAGAGTCCCAAAACAGGCGTTTTCAGCCCATTACCGGCATATGGAAGAAACAGCAGTAAGCACAGGGAAATATCTGCTTCTAAATCCAAAACGCAGCTATCTAACAGAGCGGTTGTCAATGGGTGCACTCAACTTCCAGAGTTAAACCCGTGTGTGGTTTCAGCAGTCTGCAAACACATTCTCTGCAGAGTCCCAAAACAGGCGTTTTCTGCCCATTACCGGCATATGGAAGAAACAGCAGTAAGCACAGGGAAATATCTGCTTCTAAATCCAAAACGCAGCTATCTAACAGAACGGTTGTCAATGTGTGCACTCAACTTCCAGAGTTAAACCCGTGTGTGGATTCAGCAGTCTGCAATCACTTTCTCTGCAGAGTCCCAAAACAGGCGTTTTCAGCCCATTACCGGCATATGGAAGAAACAGCAGTAAGCTCAGGGAAATATCTGTTTCTAAATCCAAAACGCAGCTATCTAACAGAACGGTTGTCAATGTGTGTACTCAACTTCCAGAGTTAAACCCGTGTGTGGATTCAGCAGTCTGCAAACACTTTCTCTGCAGAGTCCCAAAGCAGGCGTTTTCAGCCCATTACCGGCATATGGAAGAAACAGCAGTAAGCCCAGGGAAATATCTGCTTCTAAATCTAAAACGCAGCTATCTAACAGAACGGTTGTCAATGTGTGCACTCAACTTCCAGAGTTAAACCCGTGTGTGGATTCAGCAGTCTGCAAACACTTTCTCTGCAGAGTCCCAAAACAGGCGTTTTAACCCCTTTACCGGCATATGGAAAAAACAGCAGTAAGCACAGGGAAATATCTGCTTCTAAATCCAAAGCGCAGCTATCTAACAGAACGGTTGTCAATGTGTGCACTCAACTTCCAGAGTTAAACCCGTGTGTGGATTCAGCAGTCTGCAAACACTTTCTCTGCAGAGTCCCAAAACAGGCGTTTTCAGCCCTTTACCGGCATATGGAAGAAACAGCAGTAAGCCCAGGGAAATATCTGCTTCTAAATCCAAAACCCAGCTATCTAACAGAACGGTTGTCAATGTGTGCACTCAACTTCCAGAGTTAAACCCGTGTGTGGATTCAGCAGTCTGCAAACACTTTCTCAGCAGAGTCCCAAAACAGGCGTTTTCAGCCCATTACCGGCATATGGAAGAAACAGCAGTAAGCACAGGGAAATATCTGCTTCTAAATCCAAAACGCAGCTATCTAACAGAACGGTTGTCAATGTGTGCACTCAACTTCCAGAGTTAAACCCGTGTGTGGATTCAGCAGTCTGCAAACACTTTCTCTGCAAAGTCCCAAAACAGGCGTTTTCATCCCATTACCGGCATATGGAAGAAACAGCAGTAAGCACAGGGAAATATCTGCTTCTAAATCCAAAACGCAGCTATCTAACACAACGGTTGTCAATGTGTGCACTCAACTTCCAGAGTTAAACCCGTGTGTGGATTCAGCAGTCTGCAAACACTTTCTTTGCAGAGTCCCAAACCAGGCGTTTTCAGCCCATTACCGGCATATGGAAGAAACAGCAGTAAGCCCAGGGAAATATCTGCTTCTAAATCCAAAACGCAGCTATCTAACAGAACGGTTGTCAATGTGTGCACTCAACTTCCAGAGTTAAACCCGTGTGTGGATTCAGCAGTCTGCAAACACTTTCTCTGCAGAGTCCCAAAACAGGCGTTTTCAGCCCATTACCGGCATATGGAAGAAACAGCAGTAAGCCCAGGGAAATATCTCCTTCTAAATCCAAAACGCAGCTATTTAACAGAACGGTTGTCAATGTGTGCACTCAACTTCCAGAATTAAACCCGTGTGTGGATTCAGCAGTCTGCAAACACTTTCTCTGCAGAGTCCCAAAACAGGCGTTTTCAGCCCATTACCGGCATATGGAAGAAACTGCAGTAAGCCCAGGGAAATATCTGCTTCTAAATCCAAAACGCAGCTATCTAACAGAACGGTTGTCAATGTGTGCACTCAACTTCCAGAATTTAACCCGTGTGTGGATTCAGCAGTCTGAAAACACTTTCTCTGCAGAGTCCCAAAACAGGCGTTTTCAGCCCATTACCGGCATATGGAAGAAACAGCAGTCAGCACAGGGAAATATCTGCTTCTAAATCCAAAACGCAGCTATCTAACAGAACGGTTGTCAATGTGTGCACTCAACTTCCAGAGTTAAACCCGTGTGTGGATTCAGCAGTCTGCAAATAGTTTCTCTGCAGAGTCCCAAAACAGGAGTTTTCAGCCCATTACCAGCATATGGAAGAAACAGCAGTAAGCACAGGGAAATATCTGCTTCTAAATCCAAAACGCAGCTATCTAACAGAACGGTTGTCAATGTGTGCACTCAACTTCCAGAGTTAAACCCGTGTGTGGATTCAGCAGTCTGCAAACACTTTCTCTGCAGAGTCCCAAAACAGGCGTTTTCAGCCCATTACCGGCATATGGAAGAAACAGCAGTAAGCACAGGGAAATATCTGCTTCTAAATCCAAAACGCAGCTATCTAACAGAACGGTTGTCAATGTGTGCACTCAACTTCCAGAGTTAAACCCGTGTGTGGATTCAGCAGTCTGCAAACACTTTCTCTGCAGAGTCCCAAAACAGGCGTTTTCAGCCCAGTACCGGCATATGGAAGAAACAGCAGTAAGCGCAGGGAAATATCTGCTTCTAAATCCAAAACGCAGCTATCTAACAGAACGGTTGTCAATGTGTGCACTCAACTTCCAGAGTTAATCCCGTGTGTGGATTCGGCAGTCTGCAAACATTTTCTCTGCAGATTCCAAAACAGGCGTTTTCAGCCCATTACCGGCTTATGGAAGAAACTGCAGTAAGCCCAGGGAAATATCTGCTTCTAAATCCAAAACGCAGCTATCTAACAGAACGGTTGTCAATGTGCGCACTCAACTTCCAGAATTAAACCCGTGTGTGGATTCAGCAGTCTGAAAACACTTTCTCTGCAGAGTCCCTAAACAGGCGTTTTCAGCCCATTACCGGCATATGGAAGAAACAGCAGTCAGCACAGGGAAATATCTGCTTCTAAATCCAAATCGCAGATATCTAACAGAACGGTTGTCAATGTGTGCACTCAACTTCCAGAGTTAAACCCGTGTGTGGATTCAGCAGTCTGCAAATACTTTCTCTGCAGAGTCCCAAAACAGGCGTTTTCAGCCCATTACCAGCATATGGAAGAAACAGCAGTAAGCACAGGGAAATATCTGCTTCTAAATCCAAAACGCAGCTATCTAACAGAACGGTTGTCAATGTGTGCACTCAACTTCCAGAGTTAAACCCGTGTGTGGATTCAGCAGTCTGCAAACACTTTCTCTGCAGAGTCCCAAAACAGGCGTTTTCAGCCCATTACCGGCATATGGAAGAAACAGCAGTAAGCCCAGGGAAATATCTGCTTCTAAATCCAAAACGCAGCTATCTAACAGAACGGTTGTCAATGTGTGCACTCAACTTCCAGAGTTAAACCCGTGTGTGGATTCAGAGGTCTGCAAACACTTTCTCTGCAGAGTACCAAAACAGGCGTTTTCAGCCCATTACCGGCATATGGAAGAAACAGCAGTAAGCACAGGGAAATATCTTCTTCTAAATCCAAAACGCAGCTATCTAACAGAACGGTTGTCAATGTGTGCACTCAACTTCCAGAGTTAAACCCGTGTGTGGATTCAGCAGTCTGCAAACATCTTCTCTGCAGAGTCCCAAACCAGGCGTTTTCAGCCCATTACCGGCATATGGAAGAAACGGCAGGAAGACCAGGGAAATATCTGCTTCTAAATCCAAAACGCAGCTATCTAACAGAACGGTTGTCAATGTGTGCACTCAACTTCCAGAGTTAAACCCGTGTGTGGATTCAGCAGTCTGCAAACACTTTCTCTGCAGAGTCCCAAAACAGGCGTTTTCAGCCCATTACCGGCATATGGAAGAAACAGCAGTAAGCACAGGGAAATATCTGCTTCTAAATCCAAAACGCAGCTATCTAACAGAACGGTTGTCAATGTGTGCACTCAACTTCCAGAGTTAAACCCGTGTGTGGATTCAGCAGTCTGCAAACACTTTCTCTGCAGAGTCCCAAAACAGGCGTTTTAACCCCTTTACCGGCATATGGAAAAAACAGCAGTAAGCACAGGGAAATATCTGCTTCTAAATCCAAAACGCAGCTATCTAACAGAACGGTTGTCAATGTGTGCACTCAACTTCCAGAGTTAAACCCGTGTGTGGATTCAGCAGTCTGCAAACACTTTCTCTGCAGAGTCCCAAAACAGGCGTTTTCAGCCCTTTACCGGCATATGGAAGAAACAGCAGTAAGCCCAGGGAAATATCTGCTTCTAAATCCAAAACCCAGCTATCTAACAGAACGGTTGTCAATGTGTGCACTCAACTTCCAGAGTTAAACCCGTGTGTGGATTCAGCAGTCTGCAAACACTTTCTCTGCAGAGTCCCAAAACAGGCGTTTTCAGCCCATTACCGGCATATGGAAGAAACAGCAGTAAGCACAGGGAAATATCTGCTTCTAAATCCAAAACGCAGCTATCTAACAGAACGGTTGTCAATGTGTGCACTCAACTTCCAGAGTTAAACCCGTGTGTGGATTCAGCAGTCTGCAAACACTTTCTCTGCACAGTCCCAAAACAGGCGTTTTCAGCCCATTACCGGCATATGGAAGAAACAGCAGTAAGCACAGGGAAATATCTGCTTCTAAATCCAAAACGCAGCTATCTAACAGAACGGTTGTCAATGTGTGCACTCAACTTCCAGAGTTAAACCCGTGTGTGGATTCAGCAGTCTGCAAACACTTTCTCTGCAGAGTCCCAAAACAGGCGTTTTCAGCCCATTACCGGCATATGGAAGAAACAGCAGTAAGCACAGGGAAATATCTGCTTCTAAATCCAAAACGCAGCTATCTAACAGAACGGTTGTCAATGTGTGCACTCAACTTCCAGAGTTAAACCCGTGTGTGGATTCAGCAGTCTGCAAACACTTTCTCTGCAAAGTCCCAAAACAGGCGTTTTCATCCCATTACCGGCATATGGAAGAAACAGCAGTAAGCACAGGGAAATATCTGCTTCTAAATCCAAAACGCAGCTATCTAACACAACGGTTGTCAATGTGTGCACTCAACTTCCAGAGTTAAACCCGTGTGTGGATTCAGCAGTCTGCAAACACTTTCTTTGCAGAGTCCCAAACCAGGCGTTTTCAGCCCATTACCGGCATATGGAAGAAACAGCAGTAAGCCCAGGGAAATATCTGCTTCTAAATCCAAAAGGCAGCTATCTAACAGAACGGTTGTCAATGTGTGCACTCAACTTCCAGAGTTAAACCCGTGTGTGGATTCAGCAGTCTGCAAACACTTTCTCTGCAGAGTCCCAAAACAGGCATTTTCAGCCCATTACCGGCATATGGAAGAAACTGCAGTAAGCCCAGGGAAATATCTGCTTCTAAATCGAAAACGCAGCTATTTTACAGAACGGTTGTCAATGTGTGCACTCAACTTCCAGAATTAAACCCGTGTGTGGATTCAGCAGTCTGCAAACACTTTCTCTGCAGAGTCCCAAAACAGGCGTTTTCAGCCCATTACCGGCATATGGAAGAAACTGCAGTAAGCCCAGGGAAATATCTGCTTCTAAATCCAAAACGCAGCTATCTAACAGAACGGTTGTCAATGTGTGCACTCAACTTCCAGAGTTAAACCCGTGTGTGGATTCAGCAGTCTGCAAACACTTTCTCTGCAGAGTCCCAAAACAGGCGTTTTCAGCCCATTACCGGCATATGGAAGAAACAGCAGTAAGCACAGGGAAATATCTGCTTCTAAATCCAAAACGCAGCTATCTAACAGAACGGTTGTCAATGTGTGCACTCAACTTCCAGAGTTAAACCCGTGTGTGGATTCAGCAGTCTGCAAACACTTTCTCTGCAGAGTCCCAAAACAGGCGTTTTCAGCCCATTACCGGCATATGGAAGAAACAGCAGTAAGCACAGGGAAATATCTGCTTCTAAATCCAAAACGCAGCTATCTAACAGAACGGTTGTCAATGTGTGCACTCAACTTCCAGAGTTAAACCCGTGTGTGGATTCAGCAGTCTGCAAACACTTTCTCTGCAGAGTCCCAAAACAGGCGTTTTCAGCCCATTACCGGCATATGGAAGAAACAGCAGTAAGCGCAGGGAAATATCTGCTTCTAATTCCAAAACGCAGCTATCTAACAGAACGGTTGTCAATGTGTGCACTCAACTTCCAGAGTTAAACCCGTGTGTGGATTCAGCAGTCTGCAAACATTTTCTCTGCAGAGTCCCAAAACAGGCGTTTTCAGCCCATTACCGGCATATGGAAGAAACTGCAGTAAGCCCAGGGAAATATCTGCTTCTAAATCCAAAACGCAGCTATCTAACAGAACGGTTGTCAATGTGTGCACTCAACTTCCAGAATTAAACCCGTGTGTGGATTCAGCAGTCTGAAAACACTTTCTCTGCAGAGTCCCTAAACAGGCGTTTTCAGCCCATTACCGGCATATGGAAGAAACAGCAGTCAGCACAGGGAAATATCTGCTTCTAAATCCAAATCGCAGATATCTAACAGAACGGTTGTCAATGTGTGCACTCGACTTCCAGAGTTAAACCCGTGTGTGGATTCAGCAGTCTGCAAACACTTTCTCTGCAGAGTCCCAAAACAGGCGTTTTCAGCCCATTACCGGCATATGGAAGAAACAGCAGTAAGCACAGGGAAATATCTGCTTCTAAATCCAAAACGCAGCTATCTAACAGAACGGTTGTCAATGTGTGCACTCAACTTCCAGAGATAAACCAGTGTGTGGATTCAGCAGTCTGCAAACACTTTCTCTGCAGAGTACCAAAACAGGCATTTTCAGCCCATTACCGGCATATGGAAGAAACAGCAGTAAGCACAGGGAAATATCTGCTTCTAAATCCAAAACGCAGCTATCTAACAGAACGGTTGTCAATGTGTGCACTCAGCTTCCAGAGTTAAACCCGTGTGTGGATTCAGCAGTCTGCAAACATCTTCTCTGCAGAGTCCCAAACCAGGCATTTTCAGCCCATTACTGACATATGGAAGAAACGGCAGGAAGACCAGGGAAATATCTGCTTCTAAATCCAAAACGCAGCTATCTAACAGAACGGTTGTCAATGAGTGCACTCAACTTCCAGAGTTAAACCCGTGTGTGGATTCAGCAGTCTGCAAACACTTTCTCTGCAGAGTCCCAAAACAGGCGTTTTCAGCCCATTACCGGCATATGGAAGAAACAGCAGTAAGCACAGGGAAATATCTGCTTCTAAATCCAAAACGCAGCTATCTAACAGAACGGTTGTCAATGTGTGCACTCAACTTCCAGAATTAAACCCGTGTGTGGATTCAGCAGTCTGCAAACACTTTCTCTGCACAGTCCCAAAACAGGCGTTTTCAGCCCATTACCGGCATATGGAAGAAACAGCAGTAAGCCCAGGGAAATATCTGCTTCTAAATCCAAAACGCAGCTATCTAACAGAACGGCTGTCAATGTGTGCACTCAACTTCCAGAGTTAAACCCGTGTGTGGATTCAGCAGTCTGCAAACACTTTCTCTGCAGAGTCCCAAAACAGGCGTTTTCAGCCCATTACCGGCATATGGAAGAAACAGCAGTCAGCACAGGGAAATATCTGCTTCTAAATCCAAAACGCAGCTATCTAACAGAACGGTTGTCAATGTGTGCACTCAACTTCCAGAGTTAAACCCGTGTGTGGATTCAGCAGTCTGCAAACACTTTCTCTGCAGAGTCCCAAAACAGGCGTTTTCAGCCCATTACCGGCATATGGAAGAAACAGCAGTAAGCACAGGGAAATATCTGCTTCTGAATCCAAAACGCAGCTATCTAACAGAACGGTTGTCAATGTGTGCACTCAACTTCCAGAGTTAAACCCGTGTGTGGATTCAGCAGTCTGCAAACACTTTCTCTGCAGAGTCCCAAAACAGGCGTTTTCAGCCCATTACCGGCATACGGAAGAAACAGCAGTAAGCCCAGGGAAATATCTGCTTCTAAATCCAAAACGCAGCTATCTAACAGAACGGTTTTCAATGTGTGCACTCAACTTCCAGAGTTAAACCCGTGTGTGGATTCAGCAGTCTGCAAACACTTTCTCTGCAGAGTCCCAAAACAGGCGTTTTCAGCCCATTACCGGCATATGGAAGAAACAGCAGTAAGCACAGGGAAATATCTGCTTCTAAATCCAAAACGCAGCTATCTAACAGAACGGTTGTCAATGTGTGCACTCAACTTCCAGAGTTAAACCCGTGTGTGGATTCAGCAGTCTGCAAACACTTTCTCTGCAGAGTCCCAAAACAGGCGTTTTCAGCCCATTACCGGCATATGGAAGAAACAGCAGTAAGCACAGGGAAATATCTGCTTCTAAATCCAAAACGCAGCTATCTAACAGAGCGGTTGTCAATGTGTGCACTCAACTTCCAGAGTTAAACCCGTGTGTGGTTTCAGCAGTCTGCAAACACTTTCTCTGCAGAGTCCCAAAACAGGCGTTTTCAGCCCATTACCGGCATATGGAAGAAACAGCAGTAAGCACAGGGAAATATCTGCTTCTAAATCCAAAACGCAGCTATCTAACAGAACGGTTGTCAATGTGTGCACTCAACTTCCAGAGTTAAACCCGTGTGTGGATTCAGCAGTCTGCAAACACTTTCTCTGCAGAGTCCCAAAACAGGCGTTTTCAGCCCATTACCGGCATATGGAAGAAACAGCAGTAAGCTCAGGGAAATATCTGCTTCTAAATCCAAAACGCAGCTATCTAACAGAACGGTTGTCAATGTGTGTACTCAACTTCCAGAGTTAAACCCGTGTGTGGATTCAGCAGTCTGCAAACACTTTCTCTGCAGAGTCCCAAAGCAGGCGTTTTCAGCCCATTACCGGCATATGGAAGAAACAGCAGTAAGCCCAGGGAAATATCTGCTTCTAAATCTAAAACGCAGCTATCTAACAGAACGGTTGTCAATGTGTGCACTCAACTTCCAGAGTTAAACCCGTGTGTGGATTCAGCAGTCTGCAAACACTTTCTCTGCAGAGTCCCAAAACAGGCGTTTTAACCCCTTTACCGGCATATGGAAAAAACAGCAGTAAGCACAGGGAAATATCTGCTTCTAAATCCAAAACGCAGCTATCTAACAGAACGGTTGTCAATGTGTGCACTCAACTTCCAGAGTTAAACCCGTGTGTGGATTCAGCAGTCTGCAAACACTTTCTCTGCAGAGTCCCAAAACAGGCGTTTTCAGCCCTTTACCGGCATATGGAAGAAACAGCAGTAAGCCCAGTGAAATATCTGCTTCTAAATCCAAAACCCAGCTATCTAACAGAACGGTTGTCAATGTGTGCACTCAACTTCCAGAGTTAAACCCGTGTGTGGATTCAGCAGTCTGCAAACACTTTCTCAGCAGAGTCCCAAAACAGGCGTTTTCAGCCCATTACCGGCATATGGAAGAAACAGCAGTAAGCACAGGGAAATATCTGCTTCTAAATCCAAAACGCAGCTATCTAACAGAACGGTTGTCAATGTGTGCACTCAACTTCCAGAGTTAAACCCGTGTGTGGATTCAGCAGTCTGCAAACACTTTCTCTGCAAAGTCCCAAAACAGGCGTTTTCATCCCATTACCGGCATATGGAAGAAACAGCAGTAAGCACAGGGAAATATCTGCTTCTAAATCCAAAACGCAGCTATCTAACACAACGGTTGTCAATGTGTGCACTCAACTTCCAGAGTTAAACCCGTGTGTGGATTCAGCAGTCTGCAAACACTTTCTTTGCAGAGTCCCAAACCAGGCGTTTTCAGCCCATTACCGGCATATGGAAGAAACAGCAGTAAGCCCAGGGAAATATCTGCTTCTAAATCCAAAACGCAGCTATCTAACAGAACGGTTGTCAATGTGTGCACTCAACTTCCAGAGTTAAACCCGTGTGTGGATTCAGCAGTCTGCAAACACTTTCTCTGCAGAGTCCCAAAACAGGCGTTTTCAGCCCATTACCGGCATATGGAAGAAACAGCAGTAAGCCCAGGGAAATATCACCTTCTAAATCCAAAACGCAGCTATTTAACAGAACGGTTGTCAATGTGTGCACTCAACTTCCAGAATTAAACCCGTGTGTGGATTCAGCAGTCTGCAAACACTTTCTCTGCAGAGTCCCAAAACAGGCGTTTTCAGCCCATTACCGGCATATGGAAGAAACTGCAGTAAGCCCAGGGAAATATCTGCTTCTAAATCCAAAACGCAGCTATCTAACAGAACGGTTGTCAATGTGTGCACTCAACTTCCAGAATTTAACCCGTGTGTGGATTCAGCAGTCTGAAAACACTTTCTCTGCAGAGTCCCAAAACAGGCGTTTTCAGCCCATTACCGGCATATGGAAGAAACAGCAGTCAGCACAGGGAAATATCTGCTTCTAAATCCAAAACGCAGCTATCTAACAGAACGGTTGTCAATGTGTGCACTCAACTTCCAGAGTTAAACCCGTGTGTGGATTCAGCAGTCTGCAAATAGTTTCTCTGCAGAGTCCCAAAACAGGCGTTTTCAGCCCATTACCAGCATATGGAAGAAACAGCAGTAAGCACAGGGAAATATCTGCTTCTAAATCGAAAACGCAGCTATCTAACAGAACGGTTGTCAATGTGTGCACTCAACTTCCAGAGTTAAACCCGTGTGTGGATTCAGCAGTCTGCAAACACTTTCTCTGCAGAGTCCCAAAACAGGCGTTTTTAGCCCATTACCGGCATATGGAACAAACAGCAGTAAGCTCAGGGAAATATCTGCTTCTAAATCCAAAACGCAGCTATCTAACAGAACGGTTGTCAATGTGTGCACTCAACTTCCAGAGTTAAACCCGTGTGTGGATTCAGCAGTCTGCAAACACTTTCTCTGCAGAGTCCCAAAACAGGCGTTTTCAGCCCATTACCGGCATATGGAAGAAACAGCAGTAAGCGCAGGGAAATATCTGCTTCTAAATCCAAAACGCAGCTATCTAACAGAACGGTTGTCAATGTGTGCACTCAACTTCCAGAGTTAAACCCGTGTGTGGATTCAGCAGTCTGCAAACATTTTCTCTGCAGAGTCCCAAAACAGGCGTTTTCAGCCCATTACCGGCATATGGAAGAAACTGCAGTAAGCCCAGGGAAATATCTGCTTCTAAATCCAAAACGCAGCTATCTAACAGAACGGTTGTCAATGTGTGCACTCAACTTCCAGAATTAAACCCGTGTGTGGATTCAGCAGTCTGAAAACACTTTCTCTGCAGAGTCCCTAAACAGGCGTTTTCAGCCCATTACCGGCATATGGAAGAAACAGCAGTCAGCACAGGGAAATATCTGCTTCTAAATCCAAATCGCAGATATCTAACAGAACGGTTGTCAATGTGTGCACTCAACTTCCAGAGTTAAACCCGTGTGTGGATTCAGCAGTCTGCAAATACTTTCTCTGCAGAGTCCCAAAACAGGCGTTTTCAGCCCATTACCAGCATATGGAATAAACAGCAGTAAGCACAGGGAAATATCTGCTTCTAAATCCAAAACGCAGCTATCTAACAGAACGGTTGTCAATGTGTGCACTCAACTTCCAGAGTTAAACCCGTGTGTGGATTCAGCAGTCTGCAAACACTTTCTTTGCAGAGTCCCAAACCAGGCGTTTTCAGCCCATTACCGGCATATGGAAGAAACAGCAGTAAGCCCAGGGAAATATCTGCTTCTAAATCCAAAACGCAGCTATCTAACAGAACGGTTGTCAATGTGTGCACTCAACTTCCAGAGTTAAACCCGTGTGTGGATTCAGCAGTCTGCAAACACTTTCTCTGCAGAGTCCCAAAACAGGCGTTTTCAGCCCATTACCGGCATATGGAAGAAACAGCAGTAAGCCCAGGGAAATATCACCTTCTAAATCCAAAACGCAGCTATTTAACAGAACGGTTGTCAATGTGTGCACTCAACTTCCAGAATTAAACCCGTGTGTGGATTCAGCAGTCTGCAAACACTTTCTCTGCAGAGTCCCAAAACAGGCGTTTTCAGCCCATTACCGGCATATGGAAGAAACTGCAGTAAGCCCAGGGAAATATCTGCTTCTAAATCCAAAACGCAGCTATCTAACAGAACGGTTGTCAATGTGTGCACTCAACTTCCAGAATTTAACCCGTGTGTGGATTCAGCAGTCTGAAAACACTTTCTCTGCAGAGTCCCAAAACAGGCGTTTTCAGCCCATTACCGGCATATGGAAGAAACAGCAGTAAGCACAGGGAAATATCTGCTTCTAAATCCAAAACGCAGCTATCTAACAGAACGGTTGTCAATGTGTGCACTCAACTTCCAGAGTTAAACCCGTGTGTGGATTCAGCAGTCTGCAAATAGTTTCTCTGCAGAGTCCCAAAACAGGCGTTTTCAGCCCATTACCAGCATATGGAAGAAACAGCAGTAGGCACAGGGAAATATCTGCTTCTAAATCCAAAACGCAGCTATCTAACAGAACGGTTGTCAATGTGTGCACTCAACTTCCAGAGTTAAACCCGTGTGTGGATTCAGCAGTCTGCAAACACTTTCTCTGCAGAGTCCCAAAACAGGCGTTTTTAGCCCATTACCGGCATATGGAACAAACAGCAGTAAGCTCAGGGAAATATCTGCTTCTAAATCCAAAACGCAGCTATCTAACAGAACGGTTGTCAATGTGTGCACTCAACTTCCAGAGTTAAACCCGTGTGTGGATTCAGCAGTCTGCAAACACTTTCTCTGCAGAGTCCCAAAACAGGCGTTTTCAGCCCATTACCGGCATATGGAAGAAACAGCAGTAAGCGCAGGGAAATATCTGCTTCTAAATCCAAAACGCAGCTATCTAACAGAACGGTTGTCAATGTGTGCACTCAACTTCCAGAGTTAAACCCGTGTGTGGATTCAGCAGTCTGCAAACATTTTCTCTGCAGAGTCCCAAAACAGGCGTTTTCAGCCCATTACCGGCATATGGAAGAAACTGCAGTAAGCCCAGGGAAATATCTGCTTCTAAATCCAAAACGCAGCTATCTAACAGAACGGTTGTCAATGTGTGCACTCAACTTCCAGAATTAAACCCGTGTGTGGATTCAGCAGTCTGAAAACACTTTCTCTGCAGAGTCCCTAAACAGGCGTTTTCAGCCCATTACCGGCATATGGAAGAAACAGCAGTCAGCACAGGGAAATATCTGCTTCTAAATCCAAATCGCAGATATCTAACAGAACGGTTGTCAATGTGTGCACTCAACTTCCAGAGTTAAACCCGTGTGTGGATTCAGCAGTCTGCAAATACTTTCTCTGCAGAGTCCCAAAACAGGCGTTTTCAGCCCATTACCAGCATATGGAAGAAACAGCAGTAAGCACAGGGAAATATCTGCTTCTAAATCCAAAACGCAGCTATCTAACAGAACGGTTGTCAATGTGTGCACTCAACTTCCAGAGTTAAACCCGTGTGTGGATTCAGCAGTCTGCAAACACTTTCTCTGCAGAGTCCCAAAACAGGCGTTTTCAGCCCATTACCGGCATATGGAAGAAACAGCAGTAAGCCCAGGGAAATATCTGCTTCTAAATCCAAAACGCAGCTATCTAACAGAACGGTTGTCAATGTGTGCACTCAACTTCCAGAGTTAAACCCGTGTGTGGATTCAGCAGTCTGCAAACACTTTCTCTGCAGAGTCCCAAAACAGGCGTTTTCATCCCATTACCGGCATATGGAAGAAACAGCAGTAAGCACAGGGAAATATCTGCTTCTAAATCCAAAACGCAGCTATCTAACACAACGGTTGTCAATGTGTGCACTCAACTTCCAGAGTTAAACCCGTGTGTGGATTCAGCAGTCTGCAAACACTTTCTTTGCAGAGTCCCAAACCAGGCGTTTTCAGCCCATTACCGGCATATGGAAGAAACAGCAGTAAGCCCAGGGAAATATCTGCTTCTAAATCCAAAACGCAGCTATCTAACAGAACGGTTGTCAATGTGTGCACTCAACTTCCAGAGTTAAACCCGTGTGTGGATTCAGCAGTCTGCAAACACTTTCTCTGCAGAGTCCCAAAACAGGCGTTTTCAGCCCATTACCGGCATATGGAAGAAACTGCAGTAAGCCCAGGGAAATATCTGCTTCTAAATCCAAAACGCAGCTATTTAACAGAACGGTTGTCAATGTGTGCACTCAACTTCCAGAATTAAACCCGTGTGTGGATTCAGCAGTCTGCAAACACTTTCTCTGCAGAGTCCCAAAACAGGCGTTTTCAGCCCATTACCGGCATATGGAAGAAACTGCAGTAAGCCCAGGGAAATATCTGCTTCTAAATCCAAAACGCAGCTATCTAACCGAACGGTTGTCAATGTGTGCACTCAACTTCCAGAATTTAACCCGTGTGTGGATTCAGCAGTCTGAAAACACTTTCTCTGCAGAGTCCCAAAACAGGCGTTTTCAGCCCATTACCGGCATATGGAAGAAACAGCAGTCAGCACAGGGAAATATCTGCTTCTAAATCCAAAACGCAGCTATCTAACAGAACGGTTGTCAATGTGTGCACTCAACTTCCAGAGTTAAACCCGTGTGTGGATTCAGCAGTCTGCAAATAGTTTCTCTGCAGAGTCCCAAAACAGGCGTTTTCAGCCCATTACCAGCATATGGAAGAAACAGCAGTAAGCACAGGGAAATATCTGCTTCTAAATCCAAAACGCAGCTATCTAACAGAACGGTTGTCAATGTGTGCACTCAACTTCCAGAGTTAAACCCGTGTGTGGATTCAGCAGTCTGCAAACACTTTCTCTGCAGAGTCCCAAAACAGGCGTTTTCAGCCCATTACCGGCATATGGAAGAAACAGCAGTAAGCCCAGGGAAGTATCTGCTTCTAAATCCAAAACGCAGCTATGTAACAGAACGGTTGTCAATGTGTGCACTCAACTTCCAGAGTTAAACCCGTGTGTGGATTCAGCAGTCTGCAAACACTTTCTCTGCAGAGTCCCAAAACAGGCGTTTTCAGCCCATTACCGGCATATGGAAGAAACAGCAGTAAGCACAGGGAAATATCTGCTTCTAAATCCAAAACGCAGCTATCTAACAGAACGGTTGTCAATGTGTGCACTCAACTTCCAGAGTTAAACCCGTGTGTGGATTCAGCAGTCTGCAAACACTTTCTCTGCAGAGTCCCAAAACAGGCGTTTTCAGCCCATTACCGGCATATGGAAGAAACAGCAGTAAGCGCAGGGAAATATCTGCTTCTAAATCCAAAACGCAGCTATCTAACAGAACGGTTGTCAATGTGTGCACTCAACTTCCAGAGTTAAACCCGTGTGTGGATTCAGCAGTCTGCAAACATTTTCTCTGCAGAGTCCCAAAACAGACGTTTTCAGCCCATTACCGGCATATGGAAGAAACTGCAGTAAGCCCAGGGAAATATCTGCTTCTAAATCCAAAACGCAGCTATCTAACAGAACGGTTGTCAATGTGTGCACTCAACTTCCAGAATTAAACCCGTGTGTGGATTCAGCAGTCTGAAAACATTTTCTCTGCAGAGTCCCAAAACAGGCGTTTTCAGCCCATTACCGGCATATGGAAGAAACAGCAGTAAGCCCAGGGAAATATCTGCTTCTAAATCCAAAACGCAGCTATCTAACAGAACGGCTGTCAATGTGTGCACTCAACTTCCAGAGGTAAACCCGTGTGTGGATTCAGCAGTCTGCAAACACTTTCTCTGCAGAGTCCCAAAACAGGCGTTTTCAGCCCATTACCGGCCTATGGAAGAAACAGCAGTCAGCACAGGGAAATATCTGCTTCTAAATCCAAAACCCAGCTATCTAACAGAACGGTTGTCAATGTGTGCACTCAACTTCCAGAGTTAAACCCGTGTGTGGATTCAGCAGTCTGCAAACACTTTCTCTGCAGAGTCCCAAAACAGGCGTTTTCAGCCCATTACCGGCATATGGAAGAAACAGCAGTAAGCTCAGGGAAATATCTGCTTCTAAATCCAAAACGCAGCTATCTAACAGAACGGTTGTCAATGTGTGCACTCAACTTCCAGAGTTAAACCCGTGTGTGGATTCAGCAGTCTGCAAACACTTTCTCTGCAGAGTCCCAAAGCAGGCGTTTTCAGCCCATTACCGGCATATGGAAGAAACAGCAGTAAGCCCAGGGAAATATCTGCTTCTAAATCTAAAACGCAGCTATCTAACAGAACGGTTGTCAATGTGTGCACTCAACTTCCAGAGTTAAACCCGTGTGTGGATTCAGCAGTCTGCAAACACTTTCTCTGCAGAGTCCCAAAACAGGCGTTTTAACCCCTTTACCGGCATATGGAAAAAACAGCAGTAAGCACAGGGAAATATCTGCTTCTAAATCCAAAACGCAGCTATCTAACAGAACGGTTGTCAATGTGTGCACTCAACTTCCAGAGTTAAACCCGTGTGTGGATTCAGCAGTCTGCAAACACTTTCTCTGCAGAGTCCCAAAACAGGCGTTTTCAGCCCATTACCGGCATTTGGAAGAAACTGCAGTAAGCCCAGGGAAATATCTGCTTCTAAATCGAAAACGCAGCTATTTAACAGAACGGTTGTCAATGTGTGCACTCAACTTCCAGAATTAAACCCGTGTGTGAATTCAGCAGTCTGCAAACACTTTCTCTGCAGAGTCCCAAAACAGGCGTTTTCAGCCCATTACCGGCATATGGAAGAAACTGCAGTAAGCCCAGGGAAATATCTGCTTCTAAATCCAAAACGCAGCTATCTAACAGAACGGTTGTCAATGTGTGCACTCAACTTCCAGAGTTAAACCCGTGTGTGGATTCAGCAGTCTGCAAACACTTTCTCTGCAGAGTCCCAAAACAGGCGTTTTCAGCCCATTACCGGCATATGGAAGAAACAGCAGTAAGCACAGGGAAATATCTGCTTCTAAATCCAAAACGCAGCTATCTAACAGAACGGTTGTCAATGTGTGCACTCAACTTCCAGAGTTAAACCCGTGTGTGGATTCAGCAGTCTGCAAACACTTTCTCTGCAGAGTCCCAAAACAGGCGTTTTCAGCCCATTACCGGCATATGGAAGAAACAGCAGTAAGCACAGGGAAATATCTGCTTCTAAATCCAAAACGCAGCTATCTAACAGAACGGTTGTCAATGTGTGCACTCAACTTCCAGAGTTAAACCCGTGTGTGGATTCAGCAGTCTGCAAACACTTTCTCTGCAGAGTCCCAAAACAGGCGTTTTCAGCCCATTACCGGCATATGGAAGAAACAGCAGTAAGCGCAGGGAAATATCTGCTTCTAAATCCAAAACGCAGCTATCTAACAGAACGGTTGTCAATGTGTGCACTCAACTTCCAGAGTTAAACCCGTGTGTGGATTCAGCAGTCTGCAAACATTTTCTCTGCAGAGTCCCAAAACAGGCGTTTTCAGCCCATTACCGGCATATGGAAGAAACTGCAGTAAGCCCAGGGAAATATCTGCTTCTAAATCCAAAACGCAGCTATCTAACAGAACGGTTGTCAATGTGTGCACTCAACTTCCAGAATTAAACCCGTGTGTGGATTCAGCAGTCTGAAAACACTTTCTCTGCAGAGTCCCTAAACAGGCGTTTTCAGCCCATTACCGGCATATGGAAGAAACAGCAGTCAGCACAGGGAAATATCTGCTTCTAAATCCAAATCGCAGATATCTAACAGAACGGTTGTCAATGTGTGCACTCGACTTCCAGAGTTAAACCCGTGTGTGGATTCAGCAATCTGCAAACACTTTCTCTGCAGAGTCCCAAAACAGGCGTTTTCAGCCCATTACCGGCATATGGAAGAAACAGCAGTAAGCACAGGGAAATATCTGCTTCTAAATCCAAAACGCAGCTATCTAACAGAACGGTTGTCAATGTGTGCACTCAACTTCCAGAGTTAAACCAGTGTGTGGATTCAGCAGTCTGCAAACACTTTCTCTGCAGAGTACCAAAACAGGCATTTTCAGCCCATTACCGGCATATGGAAGAAACAGCAGTAAGCACAGGGAAATATCTGCTTCTAAATCCAAAACGCAGCTATCTAACAGAACGGTTGTCAATGTGTGCACTCAACTTCCAGAGTTAAACCTGTGTGTGGATTCAGCAGTCTGCAAACATCTTCTCTGCAGAGTCCCAAACCAGGCATTTTCAGCCCATTACTGGCATATGGAAGAAACGGCAGGAAGACCAGGGAAATATCTGCTTCTAAATCCAAAACGCAGCTATCTAACAGAACGGTTGTCAATGAGTGCACTCAACTTCCAGAGTTAAACCCGTGTGTGGATTCAGCAGTCTGCAAACACTTTCTCTGCAGAGTCCCAAAACAGGCGTTTTCAGCCCATTACCGGCATATGGAAGAAACAGCAGTAAGCCCAGGGAAATATCTGCTTCTAAATCCAAAACGCAGCTATCTAACAGAACGGCTGTCAATGTGTGCACTCAACTTCCAGAGTTAAACCCGTGTGTGGATTCAGCAGTCTGCAAACACTTTCTCTGCAGAGTCCCAAAACAGGCGTTTTCAGCCCATTACCGGCATATGGAAGAAACAGCAGTCAGCACAGGGAAATATCTGCTTCTAAATCCAAAACGCAGCTATCTAACAGAACGGTTGTCAATGTGTACACTCAACTTCCAGAGTTAAACCCGTGTGTGGATTCAGCAGTCTGCAAACACTTTCTCTGCAGAGTCCCAAAACAGGCGTTTTCAGCCCATTACCGGCATATGGAAGAAACAGCAGTAAGCACAGGGAAATATCTGCTTCTGAATCCAAAACGCAGCTATCTAACAGAACGGTTGTCAATGTGTGCACTCAACTTCCAGAGTTAAACCAGTGTGTGGATTCAGCAGTCTGCAAACACTTTCTCTGCAGAGTCCCAAAACAGGCGTTTTCAGCCCATTACCGGCATATGGAAGAAACAGCAGTAAGCCCAGGGAAATATCTGCTTCTAAATCCAAAACGCAGCTATCTAACAGAACGGTTTTCAATGTGTGCACTCAACTTCCAGAGTTAAACCCGTGTGTGGATTCAGCAGTCTGCAAACACTTTCTCTGCAGAGTCCCAAAACAGGCGTTTTCAGCCCTTTACCGGCATATGGAAGAAACAGCAGTAAGCCCAGGGAAATATCTGCTTCTAAATCCAAAACGCAGCTATCTAACAGAACGGTTGTCAATGTGTGCACTCAACTTCCAGAGTTAAACCCGTGTGTGGATTCAGCAGTCTGCAAACATCTTCTCTGCAGAGTCCCAAACCAGGCGTTTTCAGCCCATTACCGGCATATGGAAGAAACGGCAGGAAGCCCAGGGAAATATCTGCTTCTAAATCCAAAACGCAGCTATCTAACAGAACGGTTGTCAATGTGTGCACTCAACTTCCGGAGTTAAACCCGTGTGTGGATTCAGCAGTCTGCAAACATCTTCTGTGCAGAGTCCCAAAACAGGCGTTTTCAGCCCATTACCGGCAAATGGAAGAAACAGCAGTAAGCCCAGGGAAATATCTGCTTCTAAGTCCAAAACGCAGCTATCTAACAGAACGGTTGTCAATGTGTGCACTCAACTTCCAGAGTTAAACCCGTGTGTGGATTCAGCAGTCTGCAAACACTTTCTCTGCAGAGTCCCAAAACAGGCGTTTTCAGCCCGTTACCGGCATATGGAAGAAACAGCAGTAAGCACAGGGAAATATCTGCTTCTAAATCCAAAACGCAGCTATCTAACAGAACGGTTGTCAATGTGTGCACTCAACTTCCAGAGTTAAACCCGTGTGTGGATTCAGCAGTCTGCCAACATCTTCTCTGCAGAGTCCCAAACCAGGCGTTTTCAGCCCATTACCGGCATATGGAAGAAACAGCAGTAAGCACAGGGAAATATCTGCTTCTAAATCCAAAACGCAGCTATCTAACAGAACGGTTGTCAATGTGTGCACTCAACTTCCAGAGTTAAACCCGTGTGTGGATTCAGCAGTCTGCAAACACTTTCTCTGCAGAGTCCCAAAACAGGCGTTTTTAGCCCATTACCGGCATATGGAAGAAACAGCAGTAAGCCCAGGGAAATATCTGCTTCTAAATCCCAAACGCAGCTATCTAACAGAACGGTTGTCAATGTGTGCACTCAACTTCCAGAGTTAAACCCGTGTGTGGATTCAGCAGTCTGCAAACACTTTCTCTGCAGAGTCCCAAAACAGGCGTTTTCAGCCCATTACCGGCATATGGAAGAAACAGCAGTAAGCACAGGGAAATATCTGCTTCTAAATCCAAAACGCAGCTATCTAACAGAACGGTTGTCAATGTGTGCACTCAACTTCCAGAGTTAAACCCGTGTTTGGATTCAGCAGTCTGCAAACACTTTCTCTGCAGAGTCCCAAACCAGGCGTTTTCAGCCCATTACCGGCATATGGAAGAAACAGCAGTAAGCACAGGGAAATATCTGCTTCTAAATCCAAAACGCAGCTAACTAACAGAACGGTTGTCAATGTGTGCACTCAACTTCCAGAATTAAACCCGTGTGTGGATTCAGCAATCTGCAAACACTTTCTCTGCAGAGTCCCAAAACAGGCGTTTTCAGCTCATTACCTGCATATGGAAGAAACAGCAGTAAGCACAGGGAAATATCTGCTTCTAAATCCAAAACGCAGCTATCTAACAGAACGGTTTTCAATGTGTGCACTCAACTTCCAGAGTTAAACCCGTGTGTGGATTCAGCAGTCTGCAAACACTTTCTCTGCAGAGTCCCAAAACAGGCGTTTTCATCCCATTACCGGCATAAGGAAGAAACAGCAGTAAGCCCAGGGAAATATCTGCTTCTAAATCCAAAACGCAGCTATCTAACAGAACGGTTGTCAATGTGTGCACTCAACTTCCAGAGTTAAACCCGTGTGTGGATTCAGCAGTCTGCAAACATCTTCTCTGCAGAGTCCCAAAGCAGGCGTTTTCAGCCCATTACCGGCATATGGAAGAAACAGCAGTAAGCACAGGGAAATATCTGCTTCTAAATCCAAAACGCAGCTATCTAACAGAACGGTTTGTCAATGTGTGCACTCAACTTCCAGAACTAAACCCGTGTGTGGATTCAGCAGTCTGCAAACACTTTCTCTGCAGAGTCCCAAAACAGGCGTTTCAGCCCATTACCGGCATATGGAAGAAACAGCAGTAAGCATAGGGAAATATCTGCTTCTAAATCCAAAACGCAGCTATATAACAGAACGGTTGTCAATGTGTGCACTCAACTTCCAGAGTTAAACACGTGTGTGGATTCAGCAGTCTGCAAACACTTTCTCTGCAGAGTCCCGAAAACAGGCGTTTTCAGCCCATTACCGGCATATGGAAGAAACAGCAGTCAGCACAGGGAAATATCTGCTTCTAAATCCAAAACGCAGCTATCTAACAGAACGGTTGTCAATGTGTACACTCAACTTCCAGAGTTAAACCCGTGTGTGGATTCAGCAGTCTGCAAACACTTTCTCTGCAGAGTCCCAAAACAGGCGTTTTCAGCCCATTACCGGCATATGGAAGAAACAGCAGTAAGCACAGGGAAATATCTGCTTCTGAATCCAAAACGCAGCTATCTAACAGAACGGTTGTCAATGTGTGCACTCAACTTCCAGAGTTAAACCCGTGTGTGGATTCAGCAGTCTGCAAACACTTTCTCTGCAGAGTCCCAAAACAGGCGTTTTCAGCCCATTACGGCATATGGAAGAAACAGCAGTAAGCCCAGGGAAATATCTGCTTCTAAATCCAAAACGCAGCTATCTAACAGAACGGTTTTCAATGTGTACACTCAACTTCCAGAGTTAAACCCGTGTGTGGATTCAGCAGTCTGCAAACACTTTCTCTGCAGAGTCCCAAAACAGGCGTTTTCAGCCCATTACCGGCATATGGAAGAAACAGCAGTCAGCACAGGGAAATATCTGCTTCTAAATCCAAAACGCAGCTATCTAACAGAACGGTTGTCAATGTGTGCACTCAACTTCCAGAGTTAAACCCGTGTGTGGATTCAGCAGTCTACAAACACTTTCTCTGCAGAGTCCCAAAACAGGCGTTTCAGCCCATTACCGGCATATGGAAGAAACAGCAGTAAGCACAGGGAAATATCTGCTTCTAAATCCAAACGCAGCTATCTAACAGAACGGCTGTCAATGTGTGCACTCAACTTCCAGAGTTAAACCCATGTGTGGATTCAGCAGTCTGCAAACACTTTCTCTGCAGAGTCCCAAAACAGGCGTTTTCAGCCCTTTACCGGCATATGGAAGAAACAGCAGTAAGCCCAGGGAAATATCTGCTTCTAATCCAAAACGCAGCTATCTAACAGAACGGTTGTCAATGTGTGCACTCAACTTCCAGAGTTAAACCCGTGTGTGGATTCAGCAGTCTGCAAACACTTTCTCTGCAGAGTCCCAAAACAGGCGTTTTCAGCCCATTACCGGCATATGGAAGAAACAGCAGTAAGCACAGGGAAATATCTGCTTCTAAATCCAAAACGCAGCTATCTAACAGAACGGTTGTCAATGTGTGCACTCAACTTCCAGAGTTTAAACCCGTGTGTGGATTCAGCAGTCTGCAAACATCTTCTCTGCAGAGTCCCAAACCAGGCGTTTTCAGCCCATTACCGGCATATGGAAGAAACGGCAGGAAGCCCAGGGAAATATCTGCTTCTAAATCCAAAACGCAGCTATCTAACAGAACGGTTGTCAATGTGTGGCACTCAACTTCCGGAGTTAAACCCGTGTGTGGATTCAGCAGTCTGCAAATATCTTCTGTGCAGAGTCCCAAAACAGGCGTTTTCAGCCCATTACCGGCAAATGGAAGAAAACAGCAGTAAGCCCAGGGAAATATCTGCTTCTAAGTCCAAAACGCAGCTATCTAACAGAACGGTTGTCAATGTGTGCACTCAACTTCCAGAGTTAAACCCGTGTGTGGATTCAGCAGTCTGCAAACACTTTCTCTGCAGAGTCCCAAAACAGGCGTTTTAAGCCCGTTACCGGCATATGGAAGAAACAGCAGTAAGCACAGGGAAATATCTGCTTCTAAATCCAAAACGCAGCTATCTAACAGAACGGTTGTCAATGTGTGCACTCAACTTCCAGAGTTAAACCCGTGTGTGGATTCAGCAGTCTGCCAACATCTTCTCTGCAGAGTCCCAAACCAGGCGTTTTCAGCCCATTACCGGCATATGGAAGAAACAGCAGTAAGCACAGGGAAATATCTGCTTCTAAATCCAAAACGCAGCTATCTAACAGAACGTTGTCAATGTGTGCACTCAACTTCCAGAATTAAACCCGTGTGTGGATTCAGCAGTCTGCAAACACTTTCTCTGCAGAGTCCCAAAACAGGCGTTTTTAGCCATTACCGGCATATGGAAGAAACAGCAGTAAGCCCAGGGAAATATCTGCTTCTAAATCCCAAACGCAGCTATCTAACAGAACGGCTGTCAATGTGTGCACTCAACTTCCAGAGTTAAACCCGTGTGTGGATTCAGCAGTCTGCAAACACTTTCTCTGCAGAGTCCCAAAACAGGCGTTTTCAGCCCATTACCGGCATATGGAAGAAACAGCAGTCAGCACAGGGAAATATCTGCTTCTAAACCAAAACGCAGCTATCTAACAGAACGGTTGTCAATGTGTGCACTCAACTTCCAGAGTTAAACCCGTGTGTGGATTCAGCAGTCTGCAAACACTTTCTCTGCAGAGTCCCAAAACAGGCGTTTTCAGCCCATTACCGGCATATGGAAGAAACAGCAGTAAGCACAGGGAAATATCTGCTTCTGAATCCAAAACGCAGCTATCTAACAGAACGGTTGTCAATGTGTGCACTCAACTTCCAGAGTTAAACCCGTGTGTGGATTCAGCAGTCTGCAAACACTTTCTCTGCAGAGTCCCAAAACAGGCGTTTTCAGCCCATTACCGGCATATGGAAGAAACAGCAGTAAGCCCAGGGAAATATCTGCTTCTAAATCCAAAACGCAGCTATCTATCAGAACGGTTTTCAATGTGTGCACTCAACTTCCAGAGTTAAACCCGTGTGTGGATTCAGCAGTCTGCAAACACTTTCTCTGCAGAGTCCCAAAACAGGCGTTTTTCAGCCCATTACCGGCATATGGAAGAAACAGCAGTAAGCACAGGGTAATATCTGCTTCTAAATCCAAAACGCAGCTATCTAACAGAACGGTTGTCAATGTGTGCACTCAACTTCCAGAGTTAAACCCGTGTGTGGATTCAGCAGTCTGCAAACACTTTCTCTGCAGAGTCCCAAAACAGGCGTTTTCAGCCCATTACCGGCATATGGAAGAAACAGCAGTAAGCACTGGGAAATATCTGCTTCTAAATCCAAAACGCAGCTATCTAACAGAGCGGTTGTCAATGGGTGCACTCAACTTCCAGAGTTAAACCCGTGTGTGGTTTCAGCAGTCTGCAAACACATTCTCTGCAGAGTCCCAAAACAGGCGTTTTTCAGCCCAATTAACGGCATATGGAAGAAAACAGCAGTAAGCACAGGGAAATATCTGCTTCTAAATCCAAAACGCAGCTATCTAACAGAACGGTTGTCAATGTGTGCACTCAACTTCCAGAGTTAAACCCGTGTGTGGATTCAGCAGTCTGCAAACACTTTCTCTGCAAGAGTCCCAAAACAGGCGTTTTCAGCCCATTACCGGCATATGGAAGAAACAGCAGTAAGCCCAGGGAAATATCTGCTTCTAAATCCAAAACGCAGCTATCTAACAGAACGGTTGTCAATGTGTGCACTCAACTTCCAGAGTTAAACCCGTGTGTGGATTCAGAGGTCTGCAAACACTTTCTCTGCAGAGTACCAAAACAGGCGTTTTCAGCCCATTACCGGCATATGGAAGAAACGGCAGGAAGACCAGGGAATATCTGCTTCTAAATCCAAAACGCAGCTATCTAACAGAACGGTTTGTCAATGTGTGCACTCAACTTCCAGAGTTAAACCCGTGTGTGGATTCAGCAGTCTGCAAACACTTTCTCTGCAGAGTCCCAAAACAGGCGTTTTCAGCCCATTACCGGCATATGGAAGAAACAGCAGTAAGCACAGGGAAATATCTGCTTCTAAATCCAAAACGCAGCTATCTAACAGAACGGTTGTCAATGTGTGCACTCAACTTCCAGAGTTAAACCCGTGTGTGGATTCAGCAGTCTGCAAACACTTTCTCTGCAGAGTCCCAAAACAGGCGTTTTAAACCCCTTTACCGGCATATGGAAAAAACAGCAGTAAGCACAGGGAAATATCTGCTTCTAAATCCAAAACGCAGCTATCTAACAGAACGGTTGTCAATGTGTGCACTCAACTTCCAGAGTTAAACCCGTGTGTGGATTCAGCAGTCTGCAAACACTTTCTCTGCAGAGTCCCAAAACAGGCGTTTTCAGCCATTTACCGGCAATATGGAAGAAACAGCAGTAAGCCCAGGGAAATATCTGCTTCTAAATCCAAAACCCAGCTATCTAACAGAACGGTTGTCAATGTGTGCACTCAACTTCCAGAGTTAAACCCGTGTGTGGATTCAGCAGTCTGCAAACACTTTCTCTGCAGAGTCCCAAAACAGGCGTTTTCAGCCCATTACCGGCATATGGAAGAAACAGCAGTAAGCCAGGGAAATATCTGCTTCTAAATCCAAAACGCAGCTATCTAACAGAACGGTTGTCAATGTGTGCACTCAACTTCCAGAGTTAAACCCGTGTGTGGATTCAGCAGTCTGCAAATAGTTTCTCTGCAGAGTCCCAAAACAGGCGTTTTCAGCCCATTACCAGCATATGGAAGAAACAGCAGTAAGCACAGGGAAATATCTGCTTCTAAATCAAAACGCAGCTATCTAACAGAACGGTTGTCAATGTGTGCACTCAACTTCCAGAGTTAAACCCGTGTGTGGATTCAGCAGTCTGCAAACACTTTCTCTGCAGAGTCCCAAAACAGGCGTTTTCAGCCCATTACCGGCATATGGAAGAAACAGCAGTAAGCGCAGGGAAATATCTGCTTCTAAATCCCAAAACGCAGCTATCTAACAGAAACGGTTGTCAATGTGTGCACTCAACTTCCAGAGTTAAACCCGGTGTGTGGATTCAGCAGTCTGCAAACACTTTCTCTGCAGAGTCCCAAAACAGGCGTTTTCAGCCCATTACCGGCATATGGAAGAAACAGCAGTAAGCGCAGGAATGAAATATCTGCTTCTAAATCCAAAACGCAGCTATCTAACAGAACGGTTGTCAATGTGTGCACTCAACTTCCAGAGTTTAAACCCGTGTGTGGATTCAGCAGTCTGCAAACATTTTCTCTGCAGAGTCCCAAAACAGGCGTTTTCAGCCCATTACCGGCATATGGAAGAAACTGCAGTAAGCCCAGGGAAATATCTGCTTCTAAATCCAAAACGCAGCTATCTAACAGAACGGTTGTCAATGTGTGCACTCAACTTCCTGAATTAAACCCGGTGTGTGGATTCAGCAGTCTGAAAACACTTTCTCTGCAGAGTCCCTAAACAGGCGTTTTCAGCCCATTACCGGCATATGGAAGAAACAGCAGTCAGCACAGGGAAATTCTGCTTCTAAATCCAAAACGCAGCTATGTAACAGAACGGTTGTCAAGGTGTGCACTCAACTTCCAGAGTTAAACCCGTGTGTGGATTCAGCAGTCTGCAAACACTTTCTCTGCAGAGTCCCAAAACAGGCGTTTTCAGCCCATTACCAGCATATGGAAGAAACAGCAGTAAGCACAGGGAAATATCTGCTTCTAAATCCAAAACGCAGCTATCTAACAGAACGGTTGTCAATGTGTGCACTCAACTTCCAGAGTTATACCCGTGTGTGGATTCAGCAGTCTGCAAACACTTTCTCTGCAGAGTCCCAAAACAGGCGTTTTCAGCCCATTACCGGCATATGGAAGAAACAGCAGAAAGCCCAGGGAAATATCTGCTTCTAAATCCAAAACGCAGCTATCTAACAGAACGGATGTCAATGTGTGCACTCAACTTCCAGAGTTAAACCCGTGTGTGGATTCAGCAGTCTGCAAACACTTTCTCTGCAGAGTACCAAAACAGGCGTTTTCAGCCATTACCGGCATATGGAAGAAACAGCAGTAAGCACAGGGAAATATCTGCTTCTAAATCCCAAAACGCAGCTATCTAACAGAACGGTTGTCAATGTGTGCACTCAACTTCCAGAGCTAAACCCGTGTGTGGATTCAGCAGTCTGCAAACATCTTCTCTGCAGAGTCCCAAACCAGGCGTTTTCAGCCCATTACCGTTCATATGGAAGAAACGGCAGGAAGACCAGGGAATTATCTGCTTCTAAATCCAAAACGCAGCTATCTAACAGAACGGTTGTCAATGTGTGCACTCAACTTACAGAGTTAAACCCGTGTGTGGATTCAGCAGTCTGCAACACTTTCTCTGCAGAGTCCCAAAACAGGCGTTTTCAGCCCATTACCGGCATATGGAAGAAACAGCAGTAAGCACAGGGAAATATCTGCTTCTAAATCCAAAACGCAGCTATCTAACAGAACGGTTGTCAATGTGTGCACTCAACTTCCAGAATTAAACCCGTGTGTGGATTCAGCAGTCTGCAAACACTTTCTCTGCAGAGTCCCAAACAGGCGTTTTCAGCCCATTACCGGCATATGGAAGAAACAGCAGTAAGCACAGGGAAATATCTGCTTCTAAATCCAAAACGCAGCTATCTAACAGAACGGTTGTCAATGTGTGCACTCAACTTCCAGAGTTAAACCGGTGTGTGGATTCAGCAGTCTGCATACATCTTCTCTGCAGAGTCCCAAACCAGGCGTTTTCAGCCCATTACCGGCATATGGAAGAAACAGCAGTAAGCCCAGGGAAATATCTGCTTCTAAATCCAAAACGCAGCTATCTAACAGAACGGCTGTCAATGTGTGCACTCAACTTCCAGAGTTAAACCCGTGTGTGGATTCACCAGTCTGCAAACACTTTCTCTGCAGAGTCCCAAAACAGGCGTTTTCAGCCCATTACCGGCCTATGGAAGAAACAGCAGTCAGCACAGGGAAATATCTGCTTCTAAATCCAAAACGCAGCTATCTAACAGAACGGTTGTCAATGTGTGCACTCAACTTCCAGAGTTAAACCCGTGTGTGGATTCAGCAGTCTGCAAACACTTTCTCTGCAGAGTCCCAAAACAGGCGTTTTCAGCCCATTACCGGCATATGGAAGAAACAGCAGTAAGCTCAGGGAAATATCTGCTTCTAAATCCAAAACGCAGCTATCTAACAGAACGGTTGTCAATGTGGCACTCAACTTCCAGAGTTAAACCCGTGTGTGGATTCAGCAGTCTGCAAACACTTTCTCTACAGAGTCCCAAAGCAGGCGTTTTCAGCCCATTACCGGCATATGGAAGAAACAGCAGTAAGCCCAGGGAAATATCTGCTTCTAAATCTAAAACGCAGCTATCTAACAGAACGGTTGTCAATGTGTGCACTCAACTTCCAGAGTTAAACCCGTGTGTGGATTCAGCAGTCTGCAAACACTTTCTCTGCAGAGTCCCAAAACAGGCGTTTTCAGCCCATTACCGGCATATGGAAGAAACAGCAGTAAGCACAGGGAAATATCTGCTTCTAAATCCAAAACGCAGCTATCTAACAGTACGGTGTCAATGTGTGCACTCAACTTCCAGAGTTAAACCCGGTGAGTGGATTCAGCAGTCTGCAAACACTTTCTCTGCAAGGTCCCAAAACAGGCGGTTTTCAGCCCATTACCGGCATATGGAAGAAACAGCAGTAAGCGCAGGGAATATCTGCTTCTAAATCCAAAACGCAGCTATCTAACAGAACGGTTGTCAATGTGTGCACTCAACTTCCAGAGTTAAACCCGTGTGTGGATTCAGCAGTCTGCAAACATTTTCTCTGCAGAGTCCCAAAACAGGCGTTTTCAGCCCATTACCGGCATATGGAAGAAACTGCAGTAAGCCCAGGGAAATATCTGCTTCTAAATCCAAAACGCAGCTATCTAACAGAACGGTTGTCAATGTGTGCACTCAACTTCCAGAATTAAACCCGTGTGTGGATTCAGCAGTCTGAAAACACTTTCTCTGCAGAGTCCCTAAACAGGCGTTTTCAGCCCATTACCGGCATATGGAAGAAACAGCAGTCAGCACAGGGAAATATCTGCTTCTAAATCCAAATCGCAAATATCTAACAGAACGGTTGTCAATGTGTGCACTCAACTCCAGAGTTAAACCCGTGTGTGGATTCAGCAGTCTGCAAATACTTTCTCTGCAGAGTCCCAAAACAGGCGTTTTCAGCCCATTACCAGCATATGGAAGAAACAGCAGTAAGCACAGGGAAATATCTGCTTCTAAATCCAAAACGCAGCTATCTAACAGAACGGTTGTCAATGTGTGCACTCAACTTCCAGAGTTAAACCCGTGTGTGGATTCAGCAGTCTGCAAACACTTTCTCTGCAGAGTCCCAAAACAGGCGTTTTCAGCCCATTACCGCATATGGAAGAACAGCAGTAAGCCCAGGGAAATATCTGCTTCTAAATCCAAACGCAGCTATCTAACAGAACGGTTGTCAATGTGTGCACTCAACTTCCAGAGTTAAACCCGTGTGTGGATTCAGCAGTCTGCAAACACTTTCTCTGCAGAGTCCCAAAACAGGCGTTTTCAGCCCATTACCGGCATATGGAAGAAACAGCAGTAAGCACAGGGAAAATATCTGCTTCTAAATCCAAAACGCAGCTATCTAACAGAACGGTTGTCAATGTGTGCACTCAACTTCCAGAGTTAAACCCGTGTGTGGATTCAGCAGTCTGCAAACACTTTCTCTGCAGAGTCCCAAAACAGGCGTTTTCAGCCCATTACCGGCATATGGAAGAAACAGCAGTAAGCGCAGGGAAATATCTGCTTCTAAATCCAAAATTCAGCTATCTAACAGAACGGTTGTCAATGTGTGCACTCAACTTCCAGAGTTAAACCCGTGTGTGGATTCAGCAGTCTGCAAACATTTTCTCTGCAGAGTCCCAAACAGGCGTTTTCAGCCCATTACCGGCATATGGAAGAACTGCAGTAAGCCCAGGGAAATATCTGCTTCTAAATCCAAAACGCAGCTATCTAACAGAACGGTTGTCAATGTGTGCACTCAACTTCCTGAATTAAACCCGTGTGTGGATTCAGCAGTCTGAAAACACTTCTCTGCAGAGTCCCTAAACAGGCGTTTTCAGCCATTACGGCATATGGAAGAAACAGCAGTCAGCACAGGGAAATATCTGCTTCTAAATCCAAAACGCAGCTATGTAACAGAACGGTTGTCAAGGTGTGCACTCAACTTCCAGAGTTAAACCCGTGTGTGGATTCAGCAGTCTGCAAACACTTTCTCTGCAGAGTCCCAAAACAGGCGTTTTCAGCCCATTACCAGCATATGGAAGAAACAGCAGTAAGCACAGGGAAATATCTGCTTCTAAATCCAAAAACGCAGCTATCTAACAGAACGGTTGTCATTGTGTGCACTCAACTTCCAGAGTTAAACCCGTGTGTGGATTCAGCAGTCTGCAAACACTTTCTCTGCAGAGTCCCAAAACAGGCGTTTTCAGCCCATTACCGGCATATGGAAGAAACAGCAGAAAGCCCAGGGAAATATCTGCTTCTAAATCCAAAACACAGCTATCTAACAGAACGGTTGTCAATGTGTGCACTCAACTTCCAGAGTTTAAACCCGTGTGTGGATTCAGCAGTCTGGCAAACAACTTTCTCTGCAGAGTACCAAAACAGGCGTTTTCAGCCCATTACCGGCATATGGAAGAAACAGCAGTAAGCACAGGGAAATATCTGCTTCTAAATCCAAAACGCAGCTATCTAACAGAACGGTTGTCAATGTGTGCACTCAACTTCCAGAGTTAAACCCGTGTGTGATTCAGCAGTCTGCAAACATCTTCTCTGCAGAGTCCCAAACCAGGCGTTTTCAGCCCATTACCGTCATATGGAAGAAACGGCAGGAAGACCAGGGAATTATCTGCTTCTAATCCAAAACGCAGCTATCTAACAGAACGGTTGTCAATGTGTGCACTCAACTTCCAGAGTTAAACCCGTGTGTGGATTCAGCAGTCTGCAAACACTTTCTCTGCAGAGTCCCAAAAACAGGCGTTTTCAGCCCATTACCGGCATATGGAAGAAACAGCTGTAAGCACAGGGAAATATCTGCTTCTAAATCCAAAACGCAGCTATCTAACAGAACAGTTGTCAATGTGTGCACTCAACTTCCAGAATTAAAACTCGTGTGTGGATTCAGCAGTCTGCAAACACTTTCTCTGCAGAGTCCCAAAACAGGCGTTTTCAGCCCATTACCGGGCATATGGAAGAAACAGCAGTAGCACAGGGAAATATCTGCTTCTAAATCCAAAACGCAGCTATCTAACAGAACGGTTGTCAATGTGTGCACTCAACTTCCAGAGTTAAACCGGTGTGTGGATTCAGCAGTCTGCAAACATCTTCTCTGCAGAGTCCCAAACCAGGCGTTTTCAGCCCATTACCGGCATATGGAAGAAACAGCAGTAAGCCCAGGGAAATATCTGCTTCTAAATCCAAAACGCAGCTATCTAACAGAACGGCTGTCAATGTGTGCACTCAACTTCCAGAGTTAAAACCCGTGTGTGGATCAGCAGTCTGCAAACACTTTCTCTGCAGAGTCCCAAAACAGGCGGTTTTCAGCCCATTACCGGCCTATGGAAGAAACAGCAGTCAGCACAGGGAAATATCTGCTTCTAAATCCAAACGCAGCTATCTACAGAACGGTTGTCAATGTGTGCACTCAACTTCCAGAGTTAAACCCGTGTGTGGATTCAGCAGTCTGCAAACACTTTCTCTGCAGAGTCCCAAAACAGGCGTTTTTCAGCCCATTACCGGCATATGGAAGAAACAGCAGTAAGCTCAGGGAAATATCTGCTTCTAAATCCAAAACGCAGCTATCTAACAGAACGGTTGTCAATGTGTGCACTCAACTTCCAGAGTTAAACCCGTGTGTGGATTCAGCAGTCTGCAAACACTTTCTCTGCAGAGTCCCAAGCAGGCGTTTTCAGCCCATTAACGGCATATGGAAGAAACAGCAGTAAGCCCAGGAAATATCTGCTTCTAAATCTAAAACGCAGCTATCTAACAGAACGGTTGTCAATGTGTGCACTCAACTTCCAGAGTTAAACCCGTGTGTGGATTCAGCCGTCTGCAAACACTTTCTCTGCAGAGTCCCAAAACAGGCGTTTTCAGCCCATTACCGGCATATGGAAGAAACAGCAGTAAGCACAGGGAAATATCTGCATCTAAATCCAAAACGCAGCTATCTAACAGTACGGTTGTCAATGTGTGCACTCAGCTTCCAGAGTTAAACCCGTGTGTGGATTCAGCAGTCTGCAAACACTTTCTCTGCAGAGTCCCAAAACAGGCGTTTTCAGCCCATTACCGGCATATGGAAGAAACAGCAGTAAGCCCAGGGAAATATCTGCTTCTAAATCCAAAACGCAGCTATCTAACAGAACGGCTGTCAATGTGTGCACTCAACTTCCAGAGTTAAACCCGTGTGTGGATTCAGCAGTCTGCAAACACTTTCTCTGCAGAGTCCCAAAACAGGCGTTTTCAGCCCATTACCGGCCTATGGAAGAAACAGCAGTCAGCACAGGGAAATATCTGCTTCTAAATCCAAAACGCAGCTATCTAACAGAACGGTTGTCAATGTGTGCACTCAACTTCCAGAGTTAACCCGTGTGTGGATTCAGCAGTCTGCAAACACTTTCTCTGCAGAGTCCCAAAACAGGCGTTTTCAGCCCATTACCGGCATATGAAGAAACAGCAGTAAGCTCAGGGAAATATCTGCTTCTAAATCCAAAACGCAGCTATCTAACAGAACGGTTGTCAATGTGTGCACTCAACTTCCAGAGTTAAACCCGTGTGTGGATTCAGCAGTCTGCAAACACTTTCTCTGCAGAGTCCCAAAGCAGGCGTTTTCAGCCCATTAACGGCATATGGAAGAACAGCAGTAAGCCCAGGGAAATATCTGCTTCTAAATCTAAAACGCAGCTATCTAACAGAACGGTTGTCAATGTGTGCACTCAACTTCCAGAGTTAAACCCGTGTGTGGATTCAGCAGTCTGCAAACACTTTCTCTGCAGAGTCCCAAAACAGGCGTTTTCAGCCCATTACCGGCATATGGAAGAAACAGCAGTAAGCACAGGGAAATATCTGCTTCTAAATCCAAAACGCAGCTATCTAACAGTACGGTTGTCAATGTGTGCACTCAGCTTCCAGAGTTAAACCCGTGTGTGGATTCAGCAGTCTGCAAACACTTTCTCTGCAGAGTCCCAAAACAGGCGTTTTCAGCCCATTACCGCAATATGGAAGAAACAGCAGTAAGCGCAGGGAAATATCTGCTTCTAAATCCAAAACGCAGCTATCTAACAGAACGGTTGTCAATGTGTGCACTCAACTTCCAGAGTTAAACCCGTGTGTGGATTCAGCAGTCTGCAAACATTTTCTCTGCAGAGTCCCAAAACAGGCGTTTTCAGCCCATTACCGGCATATGGAAGAAACTGCAGTAAGCCCAGGGAAATATCTGCTTCTAAATCCAAAACGCAGCTATCTACAGAACGGTTGTCAATGTGTGCACTCAACTTCCAGAATTAAACCCGTGTGTGGATTCAGCAGTCTGAAAACACTTTCTCTGCAGAGTCCCTAACAGGCGTTTTCAGCCCATACCGGCATATGGAAGAAACAGCAGTAAGCACAGGGAAATATCTGCTTCTAAATCCCAAAACGCAGCTATCTAACAGAACGGTTGTCAATGTGTGCACTCAACTTCCAGAGTTAAACCCGTGTGTGGATTCAGAGGTCTGCAAACACTTTCTCTGCAGAGTACCAAAACAGGCGTTTTCAGCCCAATTACCGGCATATGGAAGAAACAGCAGTAAGCACAGGGAAATATCTGCTTCTAAATCCAAAACGCAGCTATCTAACAGAACGGTTGTCAATGTGTGCACTCAACTTCCAGAGTTAAACCCGTGTGTGGATTCAGCAGTCTGCAAACATCTTCTCTGCAGAGTCCCAAACCAGGCGTTTTCAGCCCATTACCGGCATATGGAAGAAACGGCAGGAAGAGCAGGGAAATATCTGCTTCTAAATCCAAAACGCAGCGATCTAACAGAACGGTTGTCAATGTGTGCCTCAACTTCCAGAGTTAAACCCGTGTGTGGATTCAGCAGTCTGCAAACACTTTCTCTCTGCAGAGTCCCAAAACAGGCGTTTTCAGCCCATTACCGACATATGGAAGAAACAGCAGTAAGCACAGGGAAATATCTGCTTCTAAATCCAAAACGCAGCTATCTACAGAACGGTTTCAATGTGTGCACTCAACTCCAGAGTTAAACCCGTGTGTGGATTCAGCAGTCTGCAAACACTTTCTCTGCAGAGTCCCAAAACAGGCATTTTAACCCCCTTTACCGGCATATGGAAAAAACAGCAGTAAGCACAGGGAAATATCTGCTTCTAAATCCAAACGCAGCTATCTAACAGAACGGTTGTCAATGTGTGCACTCAACTTCCAGAGTTAAACCCGTGTGTGGATTCAGCAGTCTGCAAACACTTTCTCTGCAGAGTCCCAAAACAGGCGTTTTCAGCCCTTTACCGGCATATGGAAGAAACAGCAGTAAGCACAGGGGAAATATCTGCTTCTAAATCCAAAACCCAGCTATCTAACAGAACGGTTGTCAATGTGTGCACTCAACTTCCAGAGTTAAACCCGGTGTGTGGATTCAGCAGTCTGCAAACACTTTCTCTGCAGAGTCCCAAAACAGGCGTTTTCAGCCCATTACCGGCATATGGAAGAAACAGCAGTAAGCACAGGGAAATATCTGCTTCTAAATCCAAAACGCAGCTA